>NW_021604604.1:10217166-10234823 GCF_004785775.1 Grammomys surdaster | reverse complement strand
GTGTGTGCATGCAGTGTGTATGTACATGTTCATGTGTGTGTGTGTGTGCAGTGTGTATGTATCCGTTCATGTGTGTGTGCATGCAGTGTGTATGTATACATTCATGTGTGTGTGCATGCAGTTTGTATGTATATGTTCATTGTGTGTGCATGCAGTGTGTATGTATATGTTCATATGTGTGTTGTATATATAGGGACAGAGGCTGATGTCAGATGTTTTCCTCAGTTGCTCCCTACCTTCTTTTTTAGATAAGGTTTGTCTGTGTGTGTGTGTGTGTGTGTGTGTGTCTGTCTGTCTGTCTGTCTCTCCCTGTGTCTCTCTGTGTGTCTCTCTCTGTCTCTTTCTGTTTCTCTGTCTCACTGTCTCTGTTTCTAGATAGATAGATAGATAGATAGATAGATAGATAGATATCTGTATCTCTATGTCTGCCTCTATATCTATCTCTATCTCCACCTCTATCTCAATGTCTGTCTCTATCTCTATCTCTCTGAACCTTGAGCTCGATCATTTGATTGGGCAACAAACTCCAGGAATCCTCTCGTCTCTATTTCCCGTTTCCACGCACTCCCAGTGTTTAGGTTACAAAGTACTCCTGTGCCTGGCTGTTATGTGGGTGTTGGGGACCCCAAAATCAGGTCCTTGTGTTTATATATCAGGCACTTTACCCAGTGAGCTGCCTCCCTCCCTGCTATTTAACATTCTCTAGAACATTTATCCCTTAAAATGTATACTACTCTATTATATAACGGGCTCGAAACCAGGATAGAAACCACCAAATGTCAGAGAAGGAAAGTTCTTCACACTTGAATTACTAAAGTGTTGAAAAGTAATGAGAAGTCCACGGTGAACGGAGCCTATGATCCCCATGCTTCCGTGTTTCAGTAATGAAACTGGCAAATCTCAATGAGTGTCTTCACCTTATTTCTTTTTAGAAATCTACTCAAGTTCAAGACTCTATTTTTCCAAAGCTCTGTTTCTGTTTTTGTTTCATTATGAGTGTGTGTAGGTATTTGCATGCAAGTGCTTGTAGAGGCCTGAGGTACAGGATACCCTGGAGCTGGAATTATAGGAGTGTGTGAGTTGGGGCCACTGGGGACTGACCTTGGGTGCTCTGTAAGAGCAGTCAGTATGTGTTCTTAACTGTCTAGCCTTCCCTCCAGACTCTATCTGATTTAGGCTGGGAAATATTTGTTAGCCTCCGAAGGAATGAGCCTTGACACCTATCTGCCTTCATAAACCTGGGACTGTTTGTGCCTCTTTTACAGAAGGCAAACGTGCTAAACTATTCAACCATACTCATGATCAGCAGAACTAGAATTCGGGGAAAGAGGTTTATGTGCCTGTGGTTAAAGAACAGTTGTCCTCTGACATCTCCACATGACAGTATTTTTAAGTATGTAATACAGCGTGGTTGATATTGTGGGAATAGCAAGGTTTCTGCAGATACAGCATTGTTCCATGTTACTCCTCAACTCTTCTGGGATTGGAATAGGTCACCCATCAAAGAATCTAACATTTCAAAAGAGGCAAGGCTGAGTCCATCATGAAAACAGCCCTATCACCCTGCCCAGAGCCAAAACAGACCTGAGCCACAGCAGGACCTGTGCTGAGGCAAGCACCCAAAGCTTGGACACCTCTCTTGCAAAACTGACTGCACCTGAGAATCATCAGAAATACATGGTACAATTTACAGACGCCAAGAGAAAATAAGTTTGTGTGGTTTTATGAGGCTTCTAAATGAAGGGGTGCCCTGGGATTGTTGACAACGCCATCATCAAAGAGTCAAGATCACTGGAGTTGGATGTTTATAAATGTCACAGACATAACCCTGCTTCCATTTAAGCCATACATGATAGCCACCTTAAAAATATCAAATCATCCCCTACTCCCCACAGTAGCCGAACAACACAAACCGGACTGTGAGAAGAAGAAGAAAGGTCAGGGTTGGGTGTACCCGGAAGGTGAGGGTGGACAGGAAGGCTATGGGAGGAGTTGGGGGTAAATACGATCACGTTATCTTGTATTAAACTCTCAAAGAATTGGTAAGGAACATTTTTAAAGTAAAATTACCTATCCATCAAATACTCCATGTGACTCAACTGCAATGACCAGCCAAAGCGATTTTATTTAGACAATGAACTTACTCACGAAGGCTTAGACTTAAAACCAAGATGTTAAAAGGGCATTTGACCAAAACAAATCATACCACAGAGACTCCTTGTTTGTTCCAAACACTAGATTGAGCATTTTTCTTCCCTTCAAAAGAGACATAATTTCAGGTGGACACCAATAAGTATAGTTGAAACAATTGACATTTTTCTTTTAAATAGGGCCATGCTTTGCAGCTCTGTCTGACCTTCCACTCATGATCCTCCTGCCTCAGCTTCCCACACAGATATCTACCACAGCTAGCTTATTACTTATTACATTTGCTGCCTCATTGAAAAATGAAGAGGGGGGATGGGAAGTGGCTAGGTGGTTAGGAGGACTTGCTGCTCTGGAAGAAGGTCAGAGTTCAGTTCCAAGAACCATGGGTATGGGGGATAGCTCACAGACACCTATGAGTCCAGCACCAGGGAACCCTCTTCTGGCCTCCAAGGGCACTCACATATATACATAGTTAAAAATAAGTATAAATATTTAAAAGAATAAAAAGGAAGAGAGATGAAAAAACCAGTTCTAATAAAGTCCACAAAGTACCTCATTTTAGATGATTGAATCTCAAAAGTGTTATTGGAAATATGCGTCAGTGAGGCCATGTCTCCAGTGTTGCCAAGAACTGGACTGTGTGCAGTAAAGAGACCCATAAATAGTTCATCATTCTCTGTGTTGTTGAGCCAACAGTTTCCTTAAATTAGCCTGCAGCTAACCTGATGCAATAGTGTCACAGAGGTGTGTAGAACAGAACTAAAGAATGTTCCAGAAACATCAAGTCATCCCTTTCCTCTGAAAAGAGATAATTCCATCACAGTTCATAGTTGCAACCCAGAACACATTGTATGGGCTATTTCTTGAATTCCGGCCTCATTAGGTCATAACGACACAAGATATGACGTGTTTGCTTCCCAAGGATCACTTCTAAAAGCTAATGTCTAGGCCCTCAAACTGTCAACCTTGAATTTCTCAATCTAAACATTATGTCCAGTTTAGGCATCAGCTGGACTGAATTCATTGCTGGACATCTGGTGGCAAATCTCTGAACATTTCTCTGCCCAACTTCCTCATCTATAAAATAAATGGTGCTGAAACTCACCATGCCTTCATATTATATTCTGTAAGGACAAGCAAAGAGTTAGGCGAGGTAGTGCACACTTGTAATCTTAGCACTTGGGAGGCTGAAGCAGGAGGATGGTGAATCTAAACCTAGCCTGAATTATAGGGTAAAATTTCAAGGAAGAAAAGAGAGGAGGAAAGGAAGGAGGGAGAGAGAGGAGAAGGTACCATTCAGATTCAAATAATGTCTACTGAGATACCTGTTTGGCATTATGTACTCAATTATTTATTTTGCTTATAGCTTTCATTTAACCTTCATAACAACCCCATATTGTACATAAATTACTAAATACATTCTTAAGATACTACACCAAGGGCCAGAAAAGGTGGTTAACCTTTCTCCTCATCTTGTACAACCAGCCATATGCAAACCTAGAATTTAAATTTCAATTCACCTTTCTTTTCAATTCCCTCCTTTCATCGGCATCTCAGGATATTCTGGAGGCTATGATCACTGTAAGGTTTCCCTCACAGAATGAAATTCTAGAGCTCACTAACAATCAGAAAACCTACTGTCTGAGTCTAAGCCAGGCTTGGAGCACTTCCTGCACAAGGTCAAGGAACAATTGGACTGTGAACTTTCTGGGAGTGTGGGAGTGACGCAGATATAACCTGTGAAGGAGAAAACAAAGAACCTCCTATTAAGATCAGAGAAGACTGGAGGGGCTGGGGACACAGCTCCCGGGCTGGGGAAATGGCTCCCTGGGTAAAAATACTTGCTGAGCTAGCATGAGGACCTGAATTCAAATCCCTGGCATTCACATTAAAGATAACATGACTGTGTGTGTCTGTAACTACAGCGTTGTGAGGGAGAAAATAGGGGGATTTCTGGGGCTTGCTGGCTGCCAGCTATCTCCAGGTTCAATGAGGGAGTCTGTCTCAAGGGAATACAGTGATGAGTGACAAAGCAGGACACCTGAGATCATCTTCTGGCCTCCACATGCACACAGGTGCACAGACATATGCCCTTGCATCATCTACTGTACACACACACACACACACACACACACACACAAAAAAAAAAAAAAAAAAAAAACCTGGGAAGACGTAAATACAAATTTAGCTACCAGGAGAACATGTGAATTCCCGAGATATAAGGCATTCTGAGATGATAGCAAGCAGGGAGGCAAGGTTATATCCTAGTAGAAACTGCTCAGCTCAAGAGCCTTTGCAATGTATTTATAGCTGCCCTGTGACTAAGAAGCTAACATTTGATCCGTTCTTTCCAAAATGGGCTTTTAAAAATGCAAGAGGAAAATGAGTAGGAACCCAGTGAACAGCATCTTCTGCAGCTGGCTGTACACAGTGAAGCCTGGAAGACTATCTGAGGATGGATACCAAAGGCTGACCAGAGAACCTGGCTTGTAATGAGAGTGACATTCTGACCTGGAGGCTTCGAGAAGGGGGAGTGACTGTTCCCTTCTTGGCTCTCATGACCTATACAGAAAACCAGGAGAGGAGAAGTGCCTTGGTGAATGCATTGTCTCTGGAGCTATCTGATGCTTAAGCTTCTCAGAGTGCTATGAAAATAAGTAATACAAGCAGATAGGTATCCTAATCCCTGGTTTTCTGGTAGCCCCAAGTTCTAGAAGCCTGTGGGAAACAGGAAGTGGGAGTCTTTATAGAGGAGTACCCAGTATGCTATTTAATGATTGAGACTTACCCAGGCCAGAGTTGCCATAGAAACGCTATCTGTCACTCACAATCATTATCCTTGTCCCTTACTCCAATAAGTTCTGATAATCGTAAGTCCCTTTGTAAGACTCACTGGACAGCAAAGCCTAACCTGATTTCTTCTAGTGACACTGTCTGGCCTGGACTTACATACAGAAGGTGTTACAGGATGCTGCTTCAAGCCACTAATGGAGGGGAAATTATCAGTGGTAGTACGTGTGCCGGGGTTACAGCATGTACCTAGCATGGTGAGTCTCTGAGTTCTATTTCTAGAAGTTATACACCACTACTTCTGTGAAACCTATTATTTATAAACTTAAAAATACTTTTGAGTTCCTAGAACGTGTTTCCGCGGAGATTTCAGTGCTGGGCTGTGGGACTGTATATCACCAACATGTGCTTCTTCATCTTGGGTCTCCATGGGGTGACTCCATCTGTCACCCAGAGTGATGACCATTGCTTAGAATCACCATGGAGAGACACCTCTGGGAGCATCCACAGGGAGTTCCCAGAAAGGTTTACCAGGACAGAGAAGACTCAGCTTGATTGTGGATGGCACCATCCTATGAGCGAGAGTCTCAGACAGAAGAAGGGGGAACAAGTGAGCTGAGTGCCAATTCCCCCCCCCCTCTGTTTCCAGACAGTGATGCAGTGTGACTAGTCGCCTCATAGTCCTTCCTCCATGCCTTCCCCATCAAGATGGACTATATCCTTAAACTGTAGTCAAAGTAGATCCCTTCTTAAGTTGCTTTTGCTAGGAATTTAGTCACAGCTATGAAACGGGTAACTGATGCCCTCAGTATAGACAACTAAACCAAGAATCTTCATTAGTGGGTGTTTGTCCACAGAAAGTGCACCACACAGTATCCCATGTGTGTTGGCTTTCATAAGAAAGACAAGCCTCCCAGATGAGCTTTACACACCAGGTCTCTTCCTCCCTAGGACACAGATGCCACCATTTTAGGCAGAGTACTTAGGACAGTGACCCGCTCCCCAAGCTCAGCATCACACTGGAATCACCTAGGAGGCTTTACTAAATATTGACACTTGCAAATTCTCTCTCTCACTCTTCATCAAAAGTCTGAAAGGAACTACTCTAGGGTGCAGCCAGTTTGGGGGATTGCTAAATTATCTTCAGGTGCCTCTAATATATAACAGAAGGTTAAAAATAATCCACATATAGAGCCCATGCCTTAAGTCAATACCTTTCACTTACAATTAATGCTCCGTCATTGTCAGCTACCATGTTTGGGTTTTTTCCACTCTATATGTGTGCAGTGTGCATGTGAATATGTGATCATTTGCATACATGTGGGCAGGCACATGTGTATGAGAATGCATGTGGAGATCCAAGTTGGTGGCAAGAATCATCTTCTATCTTATTAACCAAGGCAAACTCTAGTCTGGCTACCCAGCTTGCTCTAGAGCTCACCTGCTGAAGATGGACTTACAGGAAGGCCCACACTCATACCCACATGTACATGGGTTCTGGGGATCTGAACTCCACTCCTTGTGCTATATGCACTTTAACCAGTGAGCCATCTCCCCAGCCCCAGCTACCATACTTAAAATGCTATTTTATCAACCCCACAAATTTACTAAGAAGAATGGTAAACTGAGGTCCAATCAGGGCTACCCAATCATAATTCTCCACATTTTTTATCAGTAAAAAGTATAGCAAACACCTTTTAACAGTATCAACTGTCTTAATTGGGTTTCTATTGCTGTGATAAAATGCTAACCAAATGCAGTGTGAGGGAGAAAGAGTTTATTTTGCCTTACAGATTATAGTTACCATTGAGCAAAGTCAAGGCAGGGACTTGAGCAGGACCTTACAGGCAGGAACTGAAGCAGAGACAGGGAGGAGTGCCGCTTACTGGCTCGTTCCCTCTGGCTTGCTCAGCCTGCTCTTTTATACACTTCAGGACCACCTGCCCAGGGTTGGTGGCAGCTACATTGGGCTGAACCCTCCTACATCAATCATTAATCAAGAAAATGCCCCATAAACTTATGTCTGGACCAATCTTACATAGGCATTTTCTCCATTGAAGTTTCCTCTTCTCAGATGACTCTAGCTTATGTCAAGTTGGAAGAAGAAGGAGGAGGAGGAGGAGGAAGAGGAGGAGGAGGAGGAGGAGGAGGAGGAGGAGGAGGAGAAGGAGAAGTAGGAGAAGAAGGAGAAGAAGGAGAAGAAGGAGAAGAGGAGGAAGAGGAGGAGGAGGAGGAAGACAAAGAAGAAGATGTGGTGGAGGAGCAGAGGAGAGCATATACACACATTCCATTTTCTACTGACCTTTATTTTAGGTTGTCATAGTATATGTATGTATATATATATATGTGTGTGTGTGTGTGTGTGTGTGTGTGTGCGTGTGCGTGTGCATGTGTGTGTGTGTACATACATATATTATAGTGTGTGTATGGGAAATAATAACTTGATGCAATCTCCTAATTCTAATATTTTTCATATTACAAATTTGATGCCTACACTATAAAAGAAAACAATGATAGTTAGTAAAAAAAATATGGTTTCTATATTCAGAATGATTATATGCCCAAGAAGATTTTTCTTAGGTGGAATTTTTTTCAAATATATTTTGAGAGGACAGCCACCCACCATCCTCTCTTTCAGATGGGAGTCTTGAAAAGTCCCAAATTTGGGTGTCTGTCCTTGCCTCTCACCTCGTTTTTCAGGCGGGTCTCTTTGTCATCCATCACTGTGGTACTCCAGGTTAACTCTGCATGGAGCTTCCCAGAATTCTCGTGTTTTCAGCTCTCATCTTGTCACAGCACAGCTGTAGTTACAGATCCATACACATACCACCATGCCCAACTTCATGTGGGTTCTGGGGATCCGAACCTGGGTCCTTACACTACAGGGCAAGTGCTTTGCCCACTGAGCCAACTCCCTGGCCTCCACTCATTTTTAGTTCAGAATTGTATTGCTCTTTTTCAGTCTGTATGACTACTATATCTTCTGTGCTTATAGATTTTTCGTTGACATACATGGAAAATGCATACACAAACACATACACAATGAGAGAAGCAGCAAGTTAAAATGAAGGTGAAACAGAAAGAGAATACTTCTCAAGCCAAAAACAAAACAGAACAAAAAAAACAATAAAAGAAGCAGAGCTGTTGCCGCTTACATGTATGAATGTTTGAAATAGCCAGGAGAAGGGTTACTCAGAGGGAATAACATGGAATTACAGCCTAAGAAGCAAGGAAGGATTTATACTACTCTGCAGACGTGCTTTGTGCTCACAAACTATTTCTCCCTCTCGTCTCAGTACAAATCTGATTTGGTTTGGACAGCCAGGCTCTGAACTGAGAGATATTACTTCCTCAGACCCCTTACAGCTGAGTTCAGTGATTCAGTTCTGGTCAATGGTGTAGAAACAGGACGTGGGATGGGATGGGGCTGGGCTCAGGTCAGAAGTAGATCGCCTTCTGTAGCGAGGGAGTCTAGCATCCAACTTAGACCCAGGGTTAGCAAGGAAACCAACTGTCACTAGGATATAAGGAATCAACTTTCAGCTGAGTCCCTGGGAGCACTGTGGCTCCCAAATTTACTCTGAATTTCCTCCTACTGGACTATTTTCACACCAAAGAATAAGCTTTCTGCATTTCTGACGTTCTTGATATATTTACATTCTATTAAAACCTAACTGATTGAGGGTTTGGGGACAGCTCAGTCAGTAAAGATCTTGACACACAAGTTTGAGAGCCTGAGTTCAGATCTCCAAAACTTACGGAAAGCCAAGCATGGCTAAGCATGCCTACAGTTCCAGCTCTGGAAAGTAGAGGTAGGCAGACCCCAAGAGCTTGCTGGCCAGCCAGCCTAGCTGCAAAGGACAAGGTTCAGGTTCAGCAAGAGACTCTGCCTTGGGGGATAAGGTGGAAAGTTATATCGCAGGACTCTTGATATCCTTCTCCAGTCACTGCATGCATAAGCACCAGTGGGTATGCATGCATATGCAGCACACACACACACACACACACACACACACACAGAGAGAGAGAGAGAGAGAGAGAGAGAGAGAGAGAGAGAGAGAGAGACTGAGGCCCTGCCCCAGACTCACAAGATAAGAATATGCAGTGTAATAAATGTTCTTACTGCTCAATAGAAGAAACTTTAGAAATTTGGGACGCATTTGTATAAAATCTCTTTGAGAAAAATAGACTATGGCCAGCACTGAGAAGGAAGAGTAAGAGGAGGAAGAGGAGGAGGAAGAGGAAGATGAGGAGGGGGAGGAGGAGGAGGGAGAGGAGGAGGAGGAGACAACATCAGTGATTTGAATGGCCTACTAAGCAGTGTTCCCATTACCTAGATTCCTGAAAGAAAAAAAAAAAAGAAAAAAGAAAGAAAGAAAGAAAATGACACAGAAATTTGGCCTCATTTTGAAATCAGAGAGCTAAGAATATTTCCAAATGACGAGTTTCATGATAAGTACAAAGTACAAACTAGAAACAGATTGTAGGGGTTTGAGTAAGAACCTCCTAGGCTTACTTGAATGCCTAGTTACCAAGGAGTGACACCATTTGAGACAGATTTGGAGATGTGGCAGTGTTGGAATAGGTATGGCCCTGTTGGAGGAATTGTGTCACTGTGGATAGGCTTCGAGGTTTTAAAATCCCACACCAAGCCCAGTGCCTCCTCTTCCTGCTGCCTGTGGATCTGGATGTAGAATTCTCAGTTAGCTCTCCAGCACCATGTTTGCCTGAAAGCTCCATGCCATGATGATAATGGACTGAACCTCTGAACCTGTAAGCCAGCCCCAATTAAATGCTTTCTTTCATAAGAGTTTCCAAAGTCTTGTATCTCTTCACAGGAACAGAAACCCTAAGATACAAATGTAGTATTTTTATAAAAGGTTTTACATTTTAACTTTGGTACTTTTTAGTTTGTGTGTATAGACATTGCCTGCATGTGTGTCCTGGATCCTGTGAAGATCAGAAGGTGCTGGAGCCCCTTGAAAATGGTGTTACAGATGGTTATTAGCTATCTTGTAGGTGCTGGGAATTGAACCTGGGTCATCCAGAAGAGCCAGTGCTCTTAACCACTGAGCCATCTCTCCAGTCCAACTTTGGTATTTCTTAAATAAAATCCAAAATGAAGGAGACTATTCCCACATGGTGAGAAACTTCTGAATTCAGAAACAATAACCATTGTGAGCTGTTCATAACATTAGATGTTAACTATCATGGGCCATTCATAATACTAGGATGTTAACCACCGTGGGCTGTTCGTTACACTAGGGCTTTTAGTCTCATTTTTTGTTTGCACAACCTCCATATCTCCTTGGGAACCACTATTTCTCTAACAAATTCACGTATACTCCATTGCTTAGCTGAAAATGCATCCCCTTGCATCTAAAAGTAAATCTATTCTGTCACTGTAGATTTATTATCTAAATAAGTTCTTCTCTACTCTACAAAAAAGATTGCTGGTAAGAACATTTGATTATTTAAATGAACAGTTGCTTTTAATCAATTAAGTTTGGGGATAATTTTCAAATAACTCCTACAACTTTTTATGAAATAGAACTGATGTACATTATAATACCCACATCTTAATTGTACTTCTATATCAATATGATGGTCATATCTCTCACCGACTGCCTTGATAAGGGACAGTCCCATCGCCCCAGAAAGTTTCAAGAGAATGCTTTCTTGAGTAGTCACACCCCAACCTATGACACATAGGCAACCACTTTAACCATGTGCTTTTTATTCATCTACGGACAGAAAATGGAGCTGAAACATTGTTTGCTTCTTAAAGCTGATAGGCTAGCATTAGAAACCACAGGTGTCCCTGCTGCCTGCATGTGTGGAGTGACACAGGACAGTGAAGGAAGAAGATTCTGAGCCTGGGTCACTTGGCAATTCAAGGTGGTCATAATTAGCCCAAGCACAAACATTTTGTGGATTGTCGATTTGTATTCTGCCAATGAGTTTTCTTTATATGAGAAATGGGAACTTCCAGCCATGCTGTACAATACTTAACTGCCGTTGTTAATTTGGTGGAATTTAGAGTCACCTAGGAGACACACACCTCTGGGCACGTGTGTGAGGACAATGCAAGAGAAGGTTCAACTTCGGAGGGAAGACCCCACCCTGAACGTGGGTAACAGAACAGCATCCCTGCGCTGGGTCCCTAGACTGACAGCTCGAGGAGTGCCTGCTTTCATCCCTGCTTCTAGAATGTGGACACATGTGACCAGTGGCCTCATGCTCCCGCTACCCTGAGGAATTGTAATCTCAAACCATGAGCCAAATGAACCCCTTCCTTGATTGTTTTTCTTAGGTATTTTGTCTCAAGAGACTGTAACGAATGCTTCCCTCCTTGCAGTGCAAAAGAGAGAAAATATTTAGAGTGATTTGCAGTTTTAAAAAAATCTATTTTTAAAAAACAAAATGAAACACAAACCTTTGAATTATGTTAGGTGGTTATTGGGGTTGAAGTTGCACATTAGACAAGCTATAGTTTCTTTTATCCTGGTCCAATGCATTCATTCTAAAATCCTTGTCCAAAGAGATGCCTCTTGCCTCTTGCCTTCCTTAAAATATATTATTCTATCAATTTTTTTGAGTCAGTAATGATAAATCTTCTGATATGCTTTGGATATGAAAAGTTCTCTTTCAGTTCATTTGTTTTGCTTGTTTTGGTTGGTTGGTTGTTCTGGGGTTTGTTTTTTGTTTGTTGGGAGGCTTTTGGTGTTTGTTTTTCAAAACAGTATTTCTCTATGTGACTCTGGCTGTCTTAGACTCACTTTGTAGACCAGGCTGGCCTCAGATTCACAGAGATCTGCCTCTGGACAGCGTGCTGGGATTAAAGGCATTCATCACCACACCTTGAATCAGTTTGCTTTGAAGGTGTGTTCCCCAGCTAGTGGTAATTTGGGGAGGCTGTAAGGGTGTGTCTGCCTGGCAGAAGGCCATGATCAGGGCATCCCTTTGAAGGTTTCAGCCTCGCCATTATTTGAGCATCATTTTATGCTTCTCCGTCCACCATAATGGTGACAGCTTTTATGACATGCTCTGAGCTGCTCTGCCCTCAGCTACCCTGTCATGATGGACTGAATCGCTGAGCCAAAGTGAACCTTCCCTCCAGAGACTTGTTCTTGTTGGGCATTATTGTCACAGTAATGCAAAGGGAACCACTGCACCTTCCAAAGAAGGATGACAAAGGCACTTTGCGGTCTCAGTACTCTGCAATGTGGGCGACCAGCGGGAAGCACAGGTTGATCATAAGCCTAAACCACACAACTCCACACAGTATAACAGCAAGACTGACGGCCAACCTGGCAGTCCCTGGTTAGCCCTAACCAGCACAGCCTCCTCTAAGACAATTGGTTTTCTCTAACTACAGCCCATGCTCTCTGACAGCCGACAAGGTCAGAGCTCTGTTTGGGGGTGCATCTCTACATATTTGGGGGCCAGTTCTTTAATGAGGTTCACGTAGTCGTTCTTCTCCGCACACGCCCTGCACTCTTCGCCCCAGCTCTGAAGGATCTCCTTCAACTCTGCGACTCTCATCTTCCACAGGTCCACTGACGCCAAGTCCAATCTTTTCTCTGAATGCCAAAAAAGAACACACAATTGAACGACAAAACAAAAATCTCACAGAACTCTTAGGAGGGCTGACTCCATTCCCCTTCAGTGTAAGACAATTCCCCCTTCTCGTGGGGACCAAGACATACACAATGAGAATGTGATATCACCAGTCAGCCTGAGCCCTGGGTTCTATGTCCTTGAATACTACCAATCATAGACCAACGATATTCGGGGATGGAAATACTGAATTTGTGTTAAGCATATACAGAGATCTTTCTTTTTTTCTTTTTATTTCCTCTTTCTTTTTGTCATAACCCCCTAAACAACACAGCATAATGACTATCTGCTGACTGGCAAGATGGCTCAGTGGGTGAAGGCACTTGCTACCAAGTCCAAGGACCTAATTTGAATTCCCAGTGATGCCACACTCTGGAAAGGACTTTGAGGGAGCTGACTCCCACAGATTGTTTCCTGACCTTCACAAGTATGCTGTGGCAACAAATGCACTCACATGTGCATGTGCACACACACACACACACACACACACACACACTGTGCAATGGAAAACTATTTACATAACATTTACATTGTATAAAATGATGATAGCAATCTAGAGATGATTTACAGCTCAGAAGAGGATGAGTAGGGATTCTATGCAAATTTTATGGCGTTTTATATTAGGAACTTGAACACCTGAGAATTTTTGTTATCCTCAACTGTATAAAGCTACTAGGACAATTTGCCTCCAACCATTCCTCTAAAGGGCTATTTAGGCTTTAAAACAAGGGGCTGGAAGTTTTGCAGAGTTCTTAAATCTGAATCCCTGAAAGAAACTTTAATGCTTCTCCAAAGGTTGAAGACAGAAATTTACAAACAAAAGCCAGTGTGTCTTTGGCAAGGCCTTCACTGTGGCTAACTAAAAGACGTAGGTCATAACTAACCAGCAGGTTATAGTCCAGTGTTAAGAGAAAACACATCTGAAACAATGTATATGCACGTTATAGAGGCTCCATAATAAGGTGAAGAAATCAGAGCTCGAGAGTTGGCTCTGTGGTTAAGAGCATGTACTGCTCCTGCAGAGAGACCGAGTTAGTGTAGGCACCCATATCAGGTAGTTCATAACCACCTAGAACTCCAGCTCCAGGGAGTCTGACAACAAGCTGAGAAGAGTTTATAACTAGTGATATATTCAAGAGAAGTGGTTGAAGGAGAAAAATAACTTCAAATAAATGACAGCTGTTTCTTTGGTATCTTTCTAGGGGAAAATGTCATCTGGCACTAATTTTGAAAGGAAGAGTGCCATAATACTCTTAAAAGTACAAGGAAGAGATCAATATAAATATAAAAATTAGGTTATGGTTTCCAAAGGTTCCCTGATGACCAGTGTTCCCATGTAAAAATAAATATTAATTTCCTCTATAGTATCCAATACTACTTCTAATATTTAAAGAGTCATGTGAGGTAAATCCACAGCATGTACAAGTCTTCAAAACTGAATTTGATGAACGAAAGGCTCACACACAGTCGCCCCTCTGTGCACATGGTTTGTATGGACTCAGGGAATCTGAACTCTGCTCTGTTCCTTTGTAGCCTATAAAAAGGGACAAGGGACGCTTGCCCAGAAGACTACCATGGAAGTCAAGGCCTATGCTGGGCAAACTAAGACCCAGGTTGTCATTGGGACTTTTCAACCTTAAGCCTGATTCACCTCTGCTGTAGCTACAGTAGATGCACTCATTGTGAGGCTGTGGTGGGAAATAAGCCAAAATGATTCCTTAGGTCATTTACAATAATACAGTGTGTGTGTGTGTGTGTGTGTGTGTGTGTGTGTGAGAGAGAGAGAGAGAGAGAGAGAGAGAGAGAGAGAGAATAACTTATGCAGAAAGAGTCTGTCTTTGAGGGATTTCAGACGTGAAGGATAGCTGAGGGAAAATTTCCCCAGCCTTTAGTCACACTGACTTCACCTACGCAAGAGGCTGGCCCAGATACAACCTTTCAGTGTAAGAATAGGTTGAACTATGTGAAATTTATGAGGCCAAGAATACAGCATTAAATAGGACACTACCTTCCTTTCCTCACTGGTTATTTTAGGCATCTCTGATAAGCTGTCACCGGGCAAAGCCTGATTGATGGAAAAGGCCAGCTCCTAAAAGTGACAGCCAGCAGAATGGTAAACTGACTAGGAGGGAAACACAGTCACATCATGACTTCAAAGCCTGCTGCCATTGGGCAGACATAACTCGAGTCTTCGTAGTTCACTGAGAGCAGCTCCATGATTCATTTTCAAAAAAACTTCCAGACACTCATGGTTGACATCACCTAGTAAATTAGGAACTTAAACTTTAGGCTAGGGGTTCCAATTTAACGCTGATTATCCATTATTATCCAATATTTACTATTAGGTTCTTATTAGCTCATTCATTTCCCTTCCTTTATAGGAGTTCAGCTGACAGGAAAACACCAGCCCAGCAACCGATCAGTGAGCGAAGAATCCCTTCCCTCTAATGCTGGCTTTAATAACATGGCCCAGGGGTTCAAAGCTTGGTAACACATGGAATATTCTGGGAAAGACATGATGGAAAGACAGGGTCTCTCCTACCGTATTTCAGCTCACAGATCTGGCTGTCCATCTTCTTCAGCTTCTCACAAATCTTCACTGTGGGCATGTGTACACTCATGGGCCGAGTGACTTCACCTAGGATTTTGGTGGCCGAGTCTGTGGTGGCTCCTAGATAATAGCACTGAGAAGAGGATGAAATACAAGGCTGGTGAGACAATTCCAATGGCACAGGCGCCTGCCACCAAGACTGACAACTTTAGTGTGACCCCTAAGGCCCTCATGGAAGAAGGAGAGAACTGACTCCACGAAGTTGTCCTCTGACCTCACTATGCATGCCACACACATGCACATGAAATAAGTAAGTGGAATGTGATTAGGAAGACATTGTTCCTGACAATGACAAGCAAAACAGTATACAGAAGGGAGAAAGAAGTTGCCCTTGTTCTCATAGACCAGTTATTAAATTTTAACCCCATCAGGCTGAGGCACCCCAAGACTGGTGATTCTAGCTTTGTCATCAGGCTAATTAGATGTGCCTGTCTCTCATCATCATGGGGATTATCAGGTGCATCTAATTAGCCTGATGACACGGCTGGAGTCACTGGTCTTCTGGTGCCTCAGCCAGACAGAGTCCAGTGGTACACATTGACATGACCACTTTAGGCAAAAAAAAAAAAAAAATGGAAATGGACAGGTCCCTGGGGTACAGCTCAGTGACAAAACATATGCTCAGCATGAACAAGGCTATGGGTCCAATACCAAGATAGAACAAAAAAGGATTTGATTTGAAATTGTCTTTATTGACATGGAAATACTGAAAGAAGATGTCAGGCAATACAATCTTAAAAAGAAAATATAAAAGCCTCAATCATTACTTGTAAGTGGTGCTGAGGTGATTTATGGGTTCTAGTAAGTGTCTTGGTAACAGATGCACAAGCCTACCCATTCACTTAATAGTAAATCTTTGTCAGCTTTACGATTCTGTTTAAGAAAGTGTGAAATTGCTTGTGTGTGGTTTACTTAGAAAGGAAAACAGGACAACTTGCAATAAGAATCCACAGTGAATAGAAAAAGAAATGAAATGGGAAGGACATGGCTGCTCCGAGATGTGATGGAAAAGGTTTGTTGTAGATAAAAGGGAGAGCATAGCCAGGGGTAGGGACATCTGGGAGAGTCCCGAGTAGATGAAGCCCTGAGCCAGGTGATGGGGTGTTGGGCAGAGAGAAGAGAGATGGAAGCAGCCAGGAGGCCCAAAAGAGGAGGGGTAGCCAAAAAACGGCTGGATTACATAAGAAAGGATATCTGGGGGAAGGGCAACCCAGACCCTGGGCTGGAGAAGGGTGGGGCTGGGGTATGCCAGCCACGAGGACCCTATAACTGGTAGAGACTGAAGGATGCTGGGAGAACCTGGCAGCCAGGTCTGCTTTGACTTGTTAAATAGGCACCTCAGCCATAAGGATTTGAGACTTAATACATAGGATCTTGTTTTCCAGAAATGATTTCTGCTTGCCATCTAACAATGGGCATGTTTGAAGCAGGCATGGAAGGAGGAAAACGTCAACTCCAAGTGAAAAAGGAAACTATTAGGAGATTTCTTGAAGCACAACGAAAAAGAGAAAAATGAAATGTATCATACCAGGCGGTTTTCTTTTCCTTTGGCATCCAAGCAGAAGCTGAGCAGCTCTTTCTCTATGGAATCCACAGAAAAGTCTGCTCCTCTGGTCAGCAAGGAGTTGTAGAATCGGTTTAAGAATTCTCTACATACTAGAAGGAAGAGAGACTTAGGTCTGTTACACAATGCCACCTTGACCACATTTATGCCCATAACTCACCCACCAAGTGAAAACAATATAGACATGACTCAGGAGAGGTGGCAATTAAGAGCATGTGCTGCTCTTACAGAAGACCCAGGTTCAGTTCCTGGCACCTCCAGCTTACCAAGCTTAACTTCAACTCAAAGGATCTGCTACCCTCTTACAGCCTCCGTTGGCACCAGGCACACATGTGGTAAAATACATTCAGGCAAACACTTATATGCAAAAAATCAGAATAAAAAATTTAAAATATATGGATATGATTCAATGCATTATGACCATGAATTCAAACCCTAGGCATTATTTGGGGTTCTGTTCCTAAAGCTATCAATGCAGTAGACATTTAACATGAGCTTACAGAATCCACCAATCGGTCTTTAGAACCAAGTTTCACCGAAAATGAAAACATTGGTAGACCCTAAAAGCTAAGATAGCGTTTGTATGGGGTATGATCTTAGGGATACCTCTGCTTCTGGTACAGAGAAAAATCTGAGTAACGATAATACCTTAAATTAAGCTCTTTATCATGCATAAGCATTATGCCCCACCACCATGAGACTGGGCTTGGTGGAAACCTAACCTGTTGGGGTTTTTTTTAAAACCATAATTTATGTATAGCAATAGTTAAATCCTAACTTGAAGAACCATACTCAGTCTCAATTATCTTGAGCTATGAGACAGGACTCAGAATAGGCACAGCCGTGAGCAACCACCATGTTAACATTTGGCAGGAGCTGGCAGGAGCTGGCAGGAGCTGGCAGGAGCTGGCAGGAGCTGGCAGG
>NW_021604604.1:10139592-10217156 GCF_004785775.1 Grammomys surdaster | reverse complement strand
TGGCAGGAGCTGGCAGGAGCTGGCAGGAGCTGGCAGGAGCTGGCAGGGGCTGGCTCTGATGCAAGCATTTCATATATTCTAACTCACTCAAGTTTCACAACAAAGCTATGGCATAGATACTTTACTATCCTCTCTTTACAGATAGAGAGGCTGAGTCAAAGAAACATCACCTGACTTGCAGGTTAAGTGGTAGAGAGAGGACTCGATCCTCAGTGGCCCCTGGCCCATGCTCTCCCCTACTGTGGGAGGAAGAATAAATCTTTCCGTTGTTTTACTCAGGAATTTTATCACAGCAAGGAGTGACATCACTAATGCACGCATCCTCTCTCCTGACCTTGTGGAAATCCGACGATCTTATGTTGGAGGTTTTTTTTTTTTTTGTCTTTATTATCTCTTTCCCATCTTTCCCTTTCATCTCTCAGTGATGCGTCCTTGGCCATCTTTCAGTTTATGACGGGATGTAACCTCATCGTAAGTTAAAGACTAACACAGTCGCTCAAGTGTGCACACATGCACACGCACACATTTTGGTTCTGTTTTATGAAGAATTCTGACTAATGCATAATTCAAGTAGAAGAGATGAGGAAACCTCTCAGTACAGCCATGTATCTCCTAATAACAGGGACGCCATCTACCATGTGTTGCTAGGTGACTGTGTTGTGGGAACATCAAAGGGGCTACTTACAGAAACTTATATGCTACCGCCTGCTATTCATGCCTAGGTCATAGTGTACAACTCTTTGCTCCAAGTCTATAAGCTGTTCAATCTTTTGGCATTACAACACTACATTGTCATCTACAAAGTTCATGCTTAAGAATCATGTGACTGAGTCACAAGAAATAAACCCTCAGACATACAAAATGTTACAGTGTCCCATGATTTTGTGTTGAATTACACGCATAGATATCCTGAGCCATATGCAGCCTGCAGCTACAAAGTGATCGTGCCTGTGTGTAGAAAATGTTACCATACTGAGGGCTGTGGATAAGTTTCACTGAATGTTAGGAATGTAAACATAAGAAAGTTTCAGTAAGGAGATATTAATAATCTGAGCTGGAACAACAGCTCAGTGGTTAAGAGCACCTGCTGCTCCTCCAGAGGTCCCAAGTTCAGTTCCCAGCACCCCTGCCAGGTGGCTCTCAACCACCTGAAACTCCAGTTTCAGGGGATCAGGCACCCTCTTCTGGCCTCTGAAAGTTCCTGAACACATATATCATGCATAGCAAACAGAGACACAGACATAAATAAAGACAAATCTTCAAACAAGAGAATTTTAAAATAAAACAGTGTGCCTGCATGTGGCCTTTACTATGAATGGAGCCTGTAGAGTTAGAAGCTGTGCTGGGGGATCCAGAAAGGGGTGAACCAACATGAAGGCCAAGAGTATAGTTCATACAGAAAGGGGTGAACCAATATGAAGGCCAAGAGTATAGTTCATACAGAAAGGAGTGAACCAACATGAAGGCCAAGAGTATAGTTAATACTGAGGAAGACACTATAGGCTCCGAACACTTAAATTATATGTAACTTTTGGGGGAAAAATAGCATATTTTTTCCATGATAAATGAACTTTAGCTTACTATAAGTTTTGCACCATACAAATTCTTTAATTTTTTAAAAAACCGTTTGATGGTTTTGTTATGACACTTAGCTTGAAACACGAACATACTGCAGTGCACTTTCCTTCTTCAAATCTTTGTTAAGTTACCAATCTATTTGCTTTTAAAACTTGTTTGTAAAAACACTAAGGCACAAAAACATCCATTAGCCTAAGCCCACATAGGATCCAGATGACTGTACCACTGTCCCTCATCTTGTACCACTACGACCCTTTCAGAGGCAACAACACACATAGATTGGCCTTGTATAATAAAGTTATTTTCTTCCGGGATACTTTGGGTTGTTTGTTTATTTTTGATTTGAGACAGGATCTCCCTGTTATGAACAGGCTGGCCTCAAACCCACAAAGATCAGCCTGTCTCTGCCGCCTGAGTGATAGGATTAAGGGCATGAAGCATGATGTCACTCTCTTCTGGAATATTTTCTAAAGAACCTGCCTGAGGCTATTTGACACTTACTTTTCTTTTGAATTAGGAAGAATCAAAGCGATGATTGTTGAAGGTAAATAAACAGTTGGCATGGTCCTGTGACAAAAAGTAGTGTGCTTTACATGTTATATTGCTGACATTCCTAAGACTGGTGGCTCACTGGGTCTGTTTATTCCAGAACCAACACAAACGATTGATTAAAAATGGGATTTAAAAAAAAATTAAAAAAAAAAATTAAAAAAAATAAATAAAAAAAAATGGGATTTAATATCATTGAATGGTAGAAAGTTTTCATAATCCCATAGAGCCATTTTTGTGTACATGGTCCATTGTTGGCTGAAAAGTTGGTGTGAAGCACATGGTTATAATCTGATAACTGGTATGTGGTCTAGGATGGTACATAAATGTGTAATTCACCATATTCAAGCAACATTCAGATGATGAGACCACAGAAAAAAGGGAGATGGAGAGAGTACAGGCCTGGGGAATCACCTTCTGAAACACCAGTGTTTAGAAGTTGAGAGTGTAAGACAGAATCAGAAAAGGACTCTTAGGAACAGCCAGTGAGGTAAGACAAGATAAAGGACCAGTGTTCTCCCTAGATGCAAATGACGAAAAAACATCTAACCAATAGCCAACATTATGAGCCACCAACAGAGTGAAAAATGTCTTCTGACATATCTCTTTCTCAGCTTAACTATCAACTACATTAAGTCTACAAAGAAGACACCTGCTGTCATGACAATGCTGGGAGCAGGAATTCATCAACGTCTCTAAGCAACCTCCCATCTTGTCTTCCTATAAGAGAGACCCAGTCTTGCAGAGGTCTCATATCTCTTCCCGAACATATCCTCAGATGACTTCTAAACATCTCTGTCATTCTGACGAGGTATCATCTATCCAAATGAGGAAAACTCAAGAACTCTAGCTTTTAGGTTTAAAGATGGGCATTTGACTCACCAAAAATGCATGAAATTATGCTGCAGCATGAATCTCTCAATCTCTCTCTCTCTCTCTCTCTCTCTCTCTCTCTCTCTCTCTCTCTCTGTGTGTGTGTGTGTGTGTGTGTGTGTGTGTGTGTGTGTCTCCTTGATCAGTAATCTGCCTACTGTGTGCAATAATAGAGTTTTAAATCCATGGGATGAGAGACATCATCTAGAGAGACTTTTTAAAAGTACATAGCTGCGTGGTGGGTAGTGAAATGATTTTTGGATATTCTGAGAAACTGTGGGGGACAGGGAGACACTACATGGGGGAAACTGGGAAGACATTAAATGCAGGAGAACGTGACAACCCTCCCAGAGATGGGGCAAGCTACATGATGAGAGGACACCAGGACAATAGAAAGGAAAAACAATGACGGTCTGTAACAAGGCATTAGACCTGGGGAAGAAGAAAGGTAGAGAATCCATGGAAAGGTAGAGTCAATAGACAAGTGATTGGCTGGCAGAGAAAAGGAAAAAGGATATACAGAACAAACCAGCTAATTTGTTGACCTCATAGCATAGGGATAAATTCCTGAGGAATAAACTGTGTGAGGATTACTTTTTATCTATGCCAAGTTTTTGGACTGCTTAGTCATTCCATAATCACCTGATGGAAAGCATGTCCAGAACTGTGGGAAGAAGGTGGAGTGGATACAGAAATGTAGGATTTACTGGACAGTCAGACAGATTGATTTTTATTGCACTGTATGCAGACTGATAATAAATATGGACAGAGGGCATGACACGGGAAAATTCCAACAATTACACCATGGCTAGGCCAGGCATTGATGGCACACATCTTTAATCCTCGCACTGGGGAGGCAAAGGCAGGCAGATCTCGCTGTGAACTTGAAGACAATTTGCTTCACAGTGAGTTAGAAGCCACCTGGGGCTACATAGTGAGACCCTGTATCAAAGGAAATAAAGAACAGAAGAAATGAACAAATGAATAAATGAATGAATGAATGAATGAATGAACAAACGAAAAACGGAAGCCAGCCGTGGCCTGGAAAATGTTTGCTGTGACAGAGGCAAAGACAAGAGAAGCAGCAGTGTCAAAGCCATCAACGCAGGGATTTTTGAAAAACAAAATTCTAATAGTGGCAGGAGTCACAGAGAAACCCAAGTTCAACCTTTGGATTTCCATGGATTAGTCTCTGATAACCTCAGCAAAGATGACTGGAGCTAGTAACCTAGGGTCCTGGCGTGTGTGTATTAGTGTCATGTCAAATGGTTACATTGTTTTTATTTGTGGTGTAGGGCTTTCTTTTTGTTGTTGTTGTTTTGTATTAGATTTATTTATTTTATATATGTGAGTATACTACTTAGACACATCAGAAGAGGGCATCAGATTCCATTACAGATGGTTGTGAGCCACCGTGTGGTTGCTGGGAATTGAACTCAGAACCTCTGGAAAAGCAGTCAGTGCTCTTAACCACTGAGCCATTTCTCCAGCTCTGTTTTGTTTATAGAAGTAGTTTTATATATCAATCTATAATGATTTCAAAATACTTTTAAGTTCTATAATAAAATCCTTTTAAGAGATCTGGAAATTTTATTTTCACAGAAAAAACTCAAATTACCTAAGCACAAGACTTACAAATTAACTACCTACAGGGACTGAATAAGGGAAATGAATAAGGAGAAAGGTAATTTGAAAATCTCCCCAAACCAGAAGACATCAATGGGTCAAAAGTAGTCCATGACTGTATGTTTTACCACTGCTGTATTATATGCAGTATAATATGCATACTGCCTTATATGCAGTATAATGCATACTGAGTTATATCCAGTATAATATGTATACCATCTTATATGCAGTATAATACATACTGTGGTATATGTAATATAATACAGTATGTTGATCTTACACACTGATAGGAAATTAAATGACTAATAAAACAGTGCTAGACAGGGCTACTAAGGTGGCTCAGTGGGTTAAAGGAGCTGACTGCCAAGTCTGACAACCGGAGTTTGAGTTCCAGGCCCCACAATGCGAAAGGAAAGGATTCTGTTCTCTGACCTCCTCACGTACACTGTGGCGGTTGTGCCAGACACACAAAATCAATAAAATAAAAGGCCTAATATACAGTAACAGAACCCAGTATAGAACCTAGTTCTTGGTTCATGATAATCCCTGCCCATGTGCGTATACAGCACACTAATATCTTAGTGGGTTAGTCAGACATGCAAGCTAAGAGTCACAGCAAGCTGTAGTAAATTTAGAAAAGGTGACAGGCTTCTCAATTAATCCAGATGCCCTGTCTCTTCTGAAATGTTTTCAGATCAAAACTACAAAAAACATGGATGGTTCATTGAATCTATAGTACATGCCTCACAGATGAAGCCTGAATGTGTTGGGAAATGTGAGATCTTTAAAAAGTATGTCATGTACTTATTGATTTACTTAGTGAGTCAGTACACCATGGTTGTGAGTGGAGGTCAGAGGACTAGTCGTCACAGTAGTCATTTTTCTCCTTCCATCATGTGGGGGGGCTAGGGACCAAACTGAGATTTTTCAGGCTCGGGAACAATCACTTTTAGCAGCTGAACCATCTACTTGCCCAAAATGAGATCCTTAACTGAAATTATAACTGTAAAACCCAGTATCCTTAGCTACAGAAATTTTAAATGACATTTATACTTATTTTAAATTTCTAGAGTAAGGTTTGATAATTGCTGATACAGAAAGCTGGACTACAACTATTAAGACTATTTACTTACAATAAGTCTACACACTCAACCGCCCATTCCACATGAATCTTGTGCGTCTCCATTTCCTGTTTAGTGCATCCGCTCTCAAAATCTGAAGATACACGTTTAAATCATTTCAACAAAACAAGAAGGTAAGGGCTACAGTGGTCCCAAAGGAACTACCAAACCTCATCTTGGCTCTTGTTAACAGCCCTCTGAAAAGTACAGATTTTATAAAAACCTAGGTAGTATAACACCCTCAAAGCCAAGTGGGATGGTGGCATTAAGCTATTCTGATCCCCAAGTCCACAGAAGAAAAAAGGGGTCTCTTTATTTTATCTTTCTCTTCTCAAGGAATTAATGTGCTCCTTTGTAACGCAGTTTGTCTGTGAAGTCCTAACCAGCTGTAGCCTCTCAAGTTTAGCGACCCTATCATACTGTCATGTTCCATTTACCTTCTGGGAGTGACAATTAGTTTGAACCTCAAAATATGTCTTCTGCGCAGAGAGGCAAGTCTCCCCAGTTAGGAGCAACAAAATCAAGTTGGCAGCGAAATCATTTACACAAAATCGAAGGCAAATCCCAGCTCATTCCTTTTCCTGCGCCACCTTAATACTGACAGCAAAAGCAGAACGTGTCTTCAAGTGTCACTGGGCCCAAGTCAAGCTTTTGCTTAGGCTGGGAAAGGCAGGGGAGAATTACAGACTGAGCCTCATTTCTTAGGTGAAATGTTATTTACAGCCTGGGCGGGGTGAAGCTGCTCAAGTAACTGCTAGGCTGAGCGCGGTGTCGCCGCCATGCAAGCAGGTCACACAGCGCTCACCTTCACAGTCAGCCCTCGGCCGCACACCGGCCTCCAGGCTCTGTGCCAGCGCATGGTTCGAGATCCAAAGCCCGGTGCAAAAGGTCACCAGGACAGCTGGACTAGTGAACTGCATGCTGAGCCTGGGACTGGGAACTACCCACACCTTCCTTATTGTAGCGGAGGCTGCCTCGTGAGGCCGGTAGCAGGCAGGAAACAAGTGACGCTTTTCACAGAGAGTTCCCATTGGCTCTAATGATCTGCGATTTGGAGAGGGAGGAACTAATGACCCTCTTCCGGGCCTTTCCGGCTTGCGCGTGCGCACAACTGCACATACATAGTGATGCGCTAAAACTATTGGCTAACCGTTCTGATGAAAGGCGGAATCCTTATGCTGATTGGCTGCGACTCAGGAGGCCGGCGCAGAAGACCGGACGCAGTAGGCGGGCGGGAACGTGAAGTCTCCGCAGTGCCTGATGGGCTTGTTCCGAGAAGGCTAGCTGTGGCTGCTGAAGTGGTCCCTAGTTGAGCTGCCGTGCTCTCTGCCGCCTTATGGCGGCGATCGGCGTGCACCTGGGCTGCACATCAGCCTGTGTAGCTGTCTACAAGGTGAGACTGGAAAGCTGTCTCCGAGTTTCGTGGCCGCTACTCTTATTCTCTGGGCTCCGGGTCATCGGCCCGGGAACCGTGCGTGTAAGCAAGTAGCAATGTTGCGGGTTCCTGGTTCTCCCTCCACGGCCAAGCACGCTGTGTGGAGGGTAGATGCGGAGAGCGGAATCTCGGATAGTCCTGGATGTCCTGGATGTCCTCCTGGACGTCGGGGCTGCTGTCTCCTTTGAGGAGATCTCGAGACGAAAAGGCCACGGGATACCCAGAGTAGCCTCCTCAAGACCTCAAGCTTGCTGAGTGCACTTAGGAAACTGGGTCATAGGAAGCCTAGAAGAGTTCAGAAGACGTCAGGACTCCAGGATGCCTGGAAGAGTCCCCGGGTCAGGGAACATCGTTCTTGTAAAGATGCCTGGAACAAGCCTGGATGTCAGGACCCCCTGGATGCTAGAAAGGTCCTAGTGACAACTGACCGCAGAGTCCCTAAGAGGTCACAGTGATGTCACGGGTTCCCGGAGGGGGGAGGTTATTTGGAATTTCTGTGGAACTGCGCTCGAGAGAAGGGTACCTAGTTAAGAATTGGCACTGATGTACACGCTTGATGATTCTAGAACTGAGAACTTGACAAGGAACTATGGCTTTTTTTTTTTCCTCCTGAATATCGATGCAGGAGGAACAATGCCAAGGAATTTACCCCTGCTAGCTTTGTGTTTAAGCCTTATGTGATTCGTTAATAAGGAAAGTCCCACGGGAGTAGCTACTTCATTTGTAGGGGAGCAGGGGGAAAAGTTGTACTTGTGGGAAAGTCATGTAACCATGCTTGCTAGGTATAGAATTTATGTATACATTTGATCCAGCTTACTGTGCAGAGCTAAATGGGAAAATGCATGGAATAGAAGCCTTTTATTAAAATGTAAGAAACAAACAGTGGCAGCTAAAAGACCAATTTATGAAGGACAATCTAAGAAAGATATTGGCGAAGGTAGTAAGGCTTCACAAAGTAGAGCAGTCTGTGAGGACTGAACTCTGGTAATCTTGTGCTTTATTGATTGTTACAAAAAAAAAAAGCCTTTTAGCAAGTCAATTCCGAAGTACCAAAATGTCTTCTCTGATCTAGGAGTTGTCTGAAGGAACCATTACCTAAGCAGTTATCAGCCACTGCAGAAATTCCTAGTTTGCCAGGAATGTCTTGGTACTGAGGTCATGCAAAGGCTTTGAAATTCCCAAAGGAAGAGCAACCCCATAAATCCCAATCACTGATTATTTACAGAAAATGACTTCAAGGCCTGAATGGCCATCACTCAGGTACCTGAGTGAATGCCAGGTACAATGGCTTTTCTAAAATTCCATTACAACCTGCAGGTATGTTCAATGAGATTGTGTACTTCAGTGTGAGAGAACTAACCCTCTCACATCTTTCTTTAGGATGGCCGGGCCGATGTGGTTGCAAATGATGCAGGGGACAGAGTCACACCAGCCATCGTTGCTTACTCGGACCGTGAACAGGTACCATCCAGTACCCTCGTTGGTTGTTCTTAAAAATAGTGAAGAGTCACAAGCATTGTCATTAACATGGTGCTCTTTTTCAGGTGGTTGGACTGGCAGCGAAACAAAGTAGAATAAGAAATATTTCAAGCACAGTAGTGAAAGTAAAACAGATCCTTGGCAGAAGGTATGACATAAAGTACTTTAAGGTGTGGTGGTAGCTGGAAAAAAAATGTGCACATTCTGGGCATAATGCTAAGGAAACTGGACACTACAGTCTATGTAATGGCGATTACTTTAGGGAACGCCCCAGTGGGTTTGTTCAGAAGTTCGCTTCTTGCTGACAGGTCTGTAGTACTCCGAATGCCAACACTCACTTCTAGTCATTTATGCCAGCCACAGCACTCAGGAATGTCAACACTCACTTCTAGTCATTCATGCCAGCCACAAGTGCTTCTTTGGGCTTTGTGCATTCTTATATCTGCTTGAATGGGATGAACTGGAATCATTTTGTTGGAATTAGAAGGTTTCTTCTCTGCATGGTGATTGAGTTTTGCAAAATCCTTTCTCACTGATCATTTCTGCAGCTACTATTGATTTTCCTCCTTGGGCCCTCTGGGATACTGTCTGGGAACTGACTTTTCCAGTTGACTCACAAATGTAATTGTCGGAGAAACAGCTTGCTTAATATCTTAAGAAGCAGGTCAGTCATCTGTTATGACTTTAAATGAGAAGATTCCAGAGGCTTGCTTCCCCCGACTTCTGTCTCTTCAAATTATAGAGTATCCTAATAATTAGGGCCGTTTGCTTTTCTTTGGAATAGTAGTGCTTGATGATGTTTCGAGTGCTTTCACATCTGTGATGCTATTGAATCTTCTCGACAGCCCCGTAAGAACCGGCCAGGTACTATCCTTTGATATTTACAGACCAGGAGGTCAAGGCGCCAGGAATTTGTGACTTTCTCAAATTATAGTGGTGAATTAGATAAGCCTGCAGGTCGGGACTTGTAATCCTCAGCTCCCCTCTGCCGTTTCTATTTCATTTATTTAGAATGTAAATATTAAGCATTTCCTTGTGTTGAAATTTAAAACTTGGAGATTGTTAATTAGATTTAATACTTCATTTACATAGGTATGTTTATTTCATGAGCTCTTGCTTACACTGAACTTGATAATCACGGTATTAAAGAACGAGTTCAGATGTTTCCTGTGTGATGATTGCAATCCCATATCCTTTAGCATTGGTGGGTATTACTAAGCGTATTAAAATGTACTGCTAAGCATATTAAATAAATTGGCATCAAATGTTTTTGAATCATACGTAAGTGGGGAGTTATGATAGCTCCTGAAGCCAGAGTCACTGAGGAGCCAGTGTTTTTTAAGTAACCTTCCCCCTTTGGAGATAATTCTAGTTTCCCGTGAGAGAAGACGAAGGTAACCAGTATATTATTAGATTCACCATTTCTGTCAGTGGTACTGTCCTACAAGACTATACTTGAGCATCACAACCAGAACACTAATGTTAATTCAGTCAAGACAGAACGTTTCTATATGGATCCTGAGGAAGCCAGTGATGTTTGGATTTGTTTCCTTGATGCTGTCAGGACTGTCATTTATCACATTATCTACTTTGTACTAGCAGACCAGCTTAATCTGGCTTTTCTGGCCTTGAACGTTAAATCCATTTAGCAAGAATGCAGCAGTGAGTCAGATAGGTAACAGACAGGTAAAAGTCAGTAAAAGTCCAGTACCATTCAAACATACCACTAGGCCATGGCCCTGCCAATACTTCTCTTGAGTTAGTTACCTCATGCTCAGATTGTTTTCTTCCTCGGCCTAACTCCAGAACCAACCAGACATGGTTATCTCGGGTCTCAGCCCTGGATGCATTTAGCCCTTTGTAGAGAGCCAGTCCTTCTGTTACCAAACCATTAAGCCCATAGTCCAGCACTTGTAGTGGGTGAATGAACTCCCAAAGTCTTGGCCATAAGCCATGGGACCTACACACAGGTAGCACTGCTTATCTTGCTGCCAGGATGATCCATACATCTGCCCTGTAACTCTCGATCCCCTGTGGCCTTCCAGCCAGAAGTGTGGTCCTCAGACCTGCCTTCTCAGCAGTTAGCCTTGGGAGGAAAGAACCGGCTGGCTCCTGGAAACATGCTGAGAACACACATTGCTTCCCCACGCCTTCAAAACTGTGCCTGGTTGCCCAGGAGCTTGCTTCAGTAGCCTTCCTTCCCTGCCCGCTATGGCCACCACCAGTAGCAGTGCGGGCATCCGTTGGTCCAGACAGGAGACACGAACGCTTCTCTCCATACTAGGCGAAGCAGAGTACATCCAGCGCCTCCAGACCATGCATCACAATGCAGATGTCTATCAGGCCGTGTCTAAGCGAATGCAGCAGGAGGGCTTTCGCCGCACCGAGCGCCAGTGCCGCTCCAAGTTTAAAGTTTTGAAGGCATTGTATTTAAAGGCCTATGTTGCCCATGCCACAAGTATGGGGGATCCACCGCCTTGCCCATTTTATGATACGTTGGACCAGCTTCTTCGAAATCAGATAGTGACTGACCCAGGCAACCTAATGGAGGCTGCTGCTTGGGCCAAGCACTGTGATCAGAATCTGGTGACCTCTGACAAGCCAAGGGAAGAGGGAACCAGCATTTGGAAAGCGGAAAGGACTCAGGCAGCTTGCCATCAGCGTATTTTGCAAACAGTTAAGGAATCAGATGAGGATTGTCATCTGAGAATCAGTGACCAGATGCAAGAAGCCAGTGACCTTGAAGACTCCTGGGATGAATCCTCGGGTGCAGGTAACTCCCAGGCATGAGAGGGACTGAGTCTTAGAGTCACTTGGTCCCAGATAGTGTTAAAAGTTAGAATAGCGCCCTCTTGAGCATAACTCATTTCTGTCTCTTTGAACCCACTTTTTAAATAAAAACTCCCAAGTTTTTAGCTATGACCCTAGTATGTAGTCAGACTTCACACATAAAGACATGATCTTTCAAGGCATCCTAGTTTGGGCATTATTTGTGCATGCTAGGCAAGTATTCCAACCCTGAAGGATTCGTCTGGCCTTGGGCATCATTTATAATGGGTACTTAGGCATACGTGGCAGGGAAATGAGTTGGCTAGCCACATGAAAAGCATCTTGGGGAATACACAGTCATTTTTATAGCTGGCTAAAGAAGCCAAAATATCCAGATTACAGAATCATTTCCCTTTTTTCCCCTTGTGGAGAGAAGCCTTCCCAAGAACTACATACTTTTGTAAGTGTGTCAGCTCTGTTGCTGGCTGCAAGCATTCCCTTAGCTGGAATGTCCTCTTTGCAACACTGTGGCTTTGTCTTTCAGGGTGCTCTCAAGGGACCCCCAACTACAGCAGCTCCCACCACCTTTTCAGAGGTGCAGCTGCTCCCTGTCAGAGCAGCCCCATGACCAGCCTGAGTGTGTCGGGGGAATGCAGTCCCTGCACCAGCACCAGCCGGAACCCTCTTGGGGCAGCCTCCACAACACAGCCTCCAGGCCCCTCTTCCAGAGTTGCTTTTCTCTCTGGTGGGGATAGACCTCTGACCAGTGAGCCCTCTCCACGGTGGGCAAGGCAAAGAAGGCGTTCAGTGGCCAGGACCATTGCAGCTGAATTGGCAGAAAACAGGAGGTTGGCACGAGAACTCTCCAAGAGAGAAGAAGAGAAGCTGGACAGATTGATTGTTATTGGCGAGGAGGCCAGTGCCCAGCAAGACACTGCCAATGAGCTGCGCAGGGATGCTGTCATCGCCATCAGACGCTTGGCGACAGCAGTGGAAGAAGCAGCTGGGGCCTTCCAGCTAGGGCTCGAGAAGTTGCTTCAGAGGCTGATTTCAAATACCAAAAGCTAGGAACTGACTGAGTGGATACATTTTCCAGTCTGTTTCTAACAACCACCTTCTGGAACGCTGGCTCCTTTTCTGTATCTTCAGAAAAAAAGGAGCAGATGAACCATTAATACACAGAGGAATAGTAGTGAGCTCCGTCTCCTAAGATGCTCCACTACTGGAACGGCCCTTGAGGAATGAAAGAGTGGCCTAGTAGAAACCATAAGGAACCAAATCCATGAGGTAGCTTGTCCTGGCTTCCTCACGGTGTGGGACAATGTTCTTTACCTCTCTGATGGTCTCTTCATCTGTCTGTCGAGGAAGATCAGTAGTCATTCCTGCCCTGCCTACCTCACAGGGTTGTTGTGAGGACCAAGTGACTTATAGATGTGACAAGGTTTGAAAGCACTATATGCATGTAAGTTGTTAATGCACTTGCCCTTGGCTACAGGGAGCTGGGGTAAGCCCATTTGTTTACAACATACACAAGTGTAGCGTGTCCTGTGACCTCATTGCTTGACTTTTATCTGTTTAATTTGTTGGCCTCGTAGATCGAAATCTCAACTTCTTACATCTCTCTGTGACTCAGTAGTCTGGGCACAATTGCATTTGTGTCTTTGTCTCTTACATTTTCACTGCTGTTTCCCTGACTTACATACCAGTAAACACTCCTCAGTCCAACCAGCTTCCTCCTCCCTCCCCCCCTTCATTTTGTTAGTTCCTGGTCTCTAGAGATGCGCTTCTGTTGAGCACTGTGGGAGGGAAATGTCTCGTATTGGTAGATTTTGATAAGGTAAAATAGTGACTGTTTCATGAAGTAGAAAGGGTAAGTCAAGTCTTTGCATTTAGTATTACCTGAGGCTCTTTGAAGGCATAAATTGTGTGTTTACATTGTGGTTGCCATTTGAACATGGAAATACCTGGATTAATGCATCTGCATCCATCCCATCTCCAATCTACTTGTGGCTGATTGTCTTTGTTTCCGTTAGCTGGTGTTTTGTTTGAGCCCTAACATGTTATTGAGAGCAAGCCTGGATCCAGAGTAACTGTTTTGCAAGTGATGCAGACAAGAGTTGGTAAGGTTAGTGGGTGTGGTGAAAGAGCAGCTCCCTTTGCCCTTAGCCTGGAAGTGGTAGGGACCTGCCCAGAGATAGTTCTCTGTAAGCTCAAGCGCACCCCCACCCCAGGCACACTTCCTTGAGAGGAGATGGTGACAGTAAACCACGGCCCTGCGAGGTTAATGGCTGTCACTGAACTGGTTCTGAGTGGGTCTTGTAGAACTCTAGAATCAATCACAGGTAAGAATCCTGGGGATTTAAATGCCCTCTTGCCATTCAGAAGCTGGGGAGAAAATGAGCAGGTGTGTTGAGAGAGGTTTGGGGTTTTGGAGTGGGGCAGGGGCATGTCACATTGTAGTCAGGGTCTTAGTGGAAGCTGGAAGTTTGAATTAGTAAAGAAAAGGACAAAAAAAACCCAAACAAACAAATAAGTAAAACCCGGTGGGACCTCCTTGAACCTGGAGTAGGTGGTAGAAAGCAAGCTGCTGCAGAGTGAACGCTGGTCGTCCCGGTATTGTGGAGTACGGAATCTGGCTAGACCGCCCGACACCGGCCCTGCCACAGGTGCTGGCATTGGGTGCAACACTTACCCTGTTTGTGCCTCGATTTCTTTTATCTCCAAGTTGAAGAATGTCTACCAAATCATTTTGATAGTATCTTTCAGTTCTAGAATTTTAAATAAGGGTAAGAATGGAGATGAGCTATTTATAGTATTTCCAGTCAGTAGCTGTTATGTTTGAAATACTGTTTATGATTGTATTTAAAGGCACCCTCTATAGTATGGACATTTATCGCTGTGCTGGTGAAAGCTCTAAGCATCATACCGGATGGATACCCACTGATGCCTTTCTGTCCTTGAAGCGGATATATAAGTGTGTATTGTTTCTTGTTTGAGGCCATGATGTGGAAAGGTGCATATCTGTTGTAACCAAATAAAGCTAATGTAGATCATAGTTCTCTGGAAAAACAAAAACAAAAAACCAGAAGTACTTTCACGAGACCTAGACCTAAGAATCTAATGGTGGCAGTGTGTGGATGGGCATCTACTTGACATGGGAGACAGGCTGGAGCAGAAATGGAGTTAAAGTTGAGGTAATTTGAAAACCCTAATGGGCAGAATAACCAAAATAAGACCTCAAGGTCCTGAAGAGTTAACAAGAACACATGCAGAACAGCAAAGGAAACAGTGCATGGTGCAGGCCATGTGCAGGAAGGTAGTCCTACCTGAGCTTCAGGCCTACCTTCTACCTCCTCCAACAAGCCTTTCATTATTCTGTAACTCAAGTTCTTCCTCTAAAGTGGGAACTAAAAATTGCCCGTCCTACCTACCTCACAGGGGTGTTGTGAGGACCAGTGCACAGATGAACAGATGTACAGTTAGAGTTGTAGACACTGGGGTGTAACAGGAGTGGGGAAGGAAATCCCACAGCACAGCAGTGCTGGTGTTGCCAAACCCAGGCCCTGACAACTGTAAGAGATACTTGAGGATAAGATGGGCGTGCATTGCTGCATTGCTCGTAAGAAGTGATGCAGTGGGAGACATGACTCCTGCAGAGCACGGTGTGAACAAGGTGACAGACCAGCAGACCACCTTTGTCCGTCACATAATTTAATCCTGCAGTAGACTAATAAAGTTTTGACTTGTGTGTGTAATGTAGGTCTGTCCACTACTTTCTAATAGTAACTTACCCTTTGTCACTTCCGTCCAGTTTCCTGTGTCTACTTGTGGGACTCCAGTCTCAAGTTATGTATGTCTCACCCCTGTGCTTACATGTGTATCCTGTACCCAGGTGAAGGAGGCCCTCTTTGCATGACAGTTAAGAAATTAATTTCTAGACTTCTATCAACTCCAGAAAATACCTTCCTTGAAAATGACCCTATGTTATTAGTTAATAACTTACACTCTATACAGTCAGTAGATGTTCCTGGACAGTTAAATTCTGCTCTGAACACATGAGAATTATCTGAAACTTAGGGCACTGGTACTAATTCCTACTCTGGAGATAGATGTTTTGTCCTTTCTTTCCTTAAAATATCTAGGATGAGGTCCAGAGATTTGGGAAACATGAAGGCCAGGCAATTTCATGAGAAAATAATTTCCTAAACCCTACACTGTAGATCTGGTTGTTGGCCAGTTAGATCATTAATTAGCTGTGACACTTGGGGCAAGCTTCCTACCTCTGGCCTCTACTAATTCATTCTCAAATTCATTTTTTGGTGATAGAAGAAAGGTAAAATGAACCTGCATGTGATTCCAGAATTCTAAACCAAATGAGCCTATTTTAAACCCTCAGATGGCAGAGGTCAGGGTTCTCAAATGACTCCTGGCCCACTGTTGTCCACTATTAATTTTCAACTCCTATTAAACTTTTAAGAGTTTGTATAGAGAACAGCTACAGCTCCTTAGAAGTCTTCTAGAAAGGCGCAGACTTACACCTTTCTAGTTTTAATTTGTTTTCATTTGTACATGAAATTAAGCCAAAGATCAGAGTTCTTTAAGGAACAGAATTAGAATGGTCATTTACCATGGTAGCAGAAGGCTGCTGAGGTGTAGCTGGAGTCAAGTCCTGGCTTTGTCCCTATTATCCTATTAAGTGTCTAGCCCTCTCTGAGCATGTCTCTGAAATAATGCACACCTAACCAGTCCCACTTGATATTTATAAGGCCTGAATGGGTTGTAAGTTTGGAAATAGTGACAATTGCATCCATTGATATTAACATCTTAGTAATATGCCCATTTTTTCATTTTATACATGCAGTTATTTGCTATTTTATATGAGGCATTAATCTATAATATCTTGGTGTATGCATACCTAAACTACAGCTTTCTATATACAATGTTCATACTTTTGCTAAATTTTGGTGTTGGGTGTTAATTTTCAAGTATAAAAACCAAGCAACAAATGTGGGTTAGGTTTACCCTGAGTTTAGTGTAACAGAAGTCCGTTATATCTCAGTAGTTGGGTCTTCAGGATTGTGGGTATGAAAATGGAGGGTATACGATCATTGACTGTGTTCAAATTCAGAAATGTTTGACACGGTCAGAACTAGAAAGTTAATGCTTTCAAATGTGATGAATAACAATTACAGCTGTTGTAAACCCTCCATTAAATTCAAGCTTCTGTGTTATTATTGAGCAGTTTAATAATTTTGTTGGTATATTCTCTATCTGCCCAGTGGTGTGAAAAGTACAGACTTCACCTTATGCGTCTACAATATTAATGTTTTAATGCTGAGATACCTTTATATTTCCCTATGAACAGCTCTGCTGATCCACAAGCTCAGAAATACATCTCGGAAAGCAAATGCTTAGTAAGTATGGTTCTTTCACTCTTTCCCCCTTATTAATTGCCAAAAATCATGACATAGAGTGTTAAACTGAAACTCATCTGAAGTCTTTCTTAAAGTATTCTGTATTTGGCATAATTATAATTTTTTTAGGTCACTGAGAAAAATGGGAAATTGCGTTATGAAATAGATACAGGAGAAGAAACAAAATTTGTTAATCCAGAAGATGTTGCCAGACTGATATTCAGTAAAATGAAAGGTACTGCACAAAAGATAACTTATTTTATTTTGCAACTTCTTTTAAAAATATTTTCATTATTTATTTACATGTACATGTGTGTATGTCTGTATATGTGCCTGAGGTTAGAACAGTCCCTGATGCTAGAATTAGAAGCACTTGTAAGCTGCTTGATGTAGGTGCTGGAAATTGAACTCAGGTCCTCTGCAAGAACAATACATGATCTTAACCACTGAGCCACCTCTCCAGTCCCTAACTGTTAACTTTAAATGATCCCTTACAAGAGTAGGGACAGTGGTTCCCAGTGCTGAGGAGTTCGAGACAGATGCATGTGTGGGGCCTGCTGACTGGCCATTTTGGCCTACTTGAGTTCTGGTTAATGCACACACAGACACACACACAGAGACAGAGAGACAGATTTGAGGGAAACTGTGAGCGATTCCACAAATTAGCAGTCTAGATCTAAACTAGACTTTGCTTGAGTCTAATCTTAACCTTCCCTGTAAGGACAGGTCATCCCTTAAGTGCTTGGAACCAGAGGTATATAAAATTTCAGATTTTTTTTTAACTTGGGGATATTTACCTAGAATTTGCCAGTTAAGAATCCCTAGTTCCTGAGTGATGGCTCATGTGGGAGGGAGAGGCAAGTGGATCTATGTGAGTTCACAGCCAGCCTGGTCTACAAAGTGAGTTCTAGGACCTACTCAAAGAAACACTATTGAAAAAAAAAAAAAAGAATCTTGAGAGGCAAGGCAGTCCTCACGTAGGGTCTCTTCTGATTAATGAATTTGAAATTAGTTCCTTGGACTCTTATCTAATTTAGATTTTTGACAGTCTAAAGCTGAAGAGCCAAGCTCTTGGAAAGTACCTGGTCTGTGTCCACAATCTGTCTTGAGACCCACAAGAAATACTGTATGACCTAAGAGCCACAGGAGGGAGTGGACGGCGGAGGTTGGGGGGTGCAGAAGCAGGACCTTTGGTGAGAGAATCTCGGGCTTCAATTAGGAAACTACAAAGAGCTTCATTGCTTAATGTGTGTTGTCACAATATATTTATTTGTGTTTACTTTTGAATGTACAGAAACAGCCCATTCTGTCCTGGGCTCAGATGCAAATGACGTAGTTGTTACCGTCCCATTCGACTTTGGAGAAAAGCAGAAGTCTGCTCTGGGGTAAGTGTAACTAACTGTCTTAACATGGTTAGTTAAAAGAAACAGATTACACTCAGTAATAAAATGTGAAGTTATCTTTGGAAATAGCTTAGGGAGCACAGTATTTCATGGTAATGCCATTAATGCCAAGAGCATTAGTATTGGATGATATAGGCCCTTGTGCTGTTTGACTACTAGGTTAAACTGTTGTTTAGGCATCATTTTGCCTGCCTCATGTAGTTGAGGCTTATGTGGGAAATGCATAAGAATGTTACAAAACAAAGCAACAAAGGAACTATTGAATGAAATGAGAACTATAAAGAAACTGAAATAGCCACTTCATAGGTAAAAGGAAGTTTATTCAGAACCACTGGGTTGACCCTGGGAAAAGCAGAGGGAAGGAGAACCCCTTAGAGCTTTAAGGGAAACAAGTTCCTGAGAGGAAGGGAACCAGTGAGCCATTGTGGAGGGCTTTGAATTGTGTGACAGGTACTTGTTGACTAGTGTAGCCACCAGCGGCCACAGACAACTGGGTTCACCTGAAAGGGGGGCTGGAAATGAAAAGGAGACTGAGGGGCAAAAGCAGCATGAAGCCCCAGACTCAAAGTTTAATATTCAGCATTGAGGTTATATAGGGGAGCCCACCGGAACCCACCCTTTGTTTCAGCTGGATTATGTTGCAAAGCAGGCTCAGCAGGCAGTCTTTTCTAAGTTCTTGCAGGAAGTTGCAAGTGTAAACAAAGCAGCTGGCTTCACCTAGGTGTTAAAAAGTCCTGTGTGGCAAGTAAGGTCTGTTCAGACTACTCAAGGCTTCGAAGGGCACAGACTAGACTCTGATAGAGCCTAGAAGCTGGCATACACCTTGATGTGCTGTTAACACCACAGCTATGCAATGGAAGAGCCAGAGGTCCCTCTTGCTAGAGATAAGGAGCTTCTTTTTATAGAGTAGAAGTTATTTTCCTAAGTCCCTGAGGGAATGCTGGCTTTTGTCTAAATGCCAGACTTTGGGAAAAGGGATTTCTTGAGACTAGACAATTATTTATCTTAGTTCTTAACATCGAAACTAAAAAACTTAGACTCTGCCCTCACAGATGTCATGAGATGCAGTTCATAACTTGCGGGTCCTTACTCTGCTCCATAGAGTTCTGTCTGTGCTTTGGTAAGCAGAGAATTGCTGTATTTAACTTGTGTACCCAGAGGAAAGAAACTGGAAAATTCTGCAATGTTCTAGACATTTTTACTGCTTCCTAAAATGTGTAACCATGGGCATTTATTTGATTTCTTTATTCATCAAAAATTACTGATTTTTTTTTTTTTTTTACCTCCTAAGGTACAGTGTATTCAGGATAGAGTACAGAGGGATGAGTGGGGAGTGGCTCTGACCTCAGCACTAACTCTCAGTGTTCTATCGATTCAGAGGAGAATGTTCTGAGCAATGGAGGCAAAGTACAGCTCCTAGACTTTCAGGGCCCAGAGACTCCCCAGAAGTGAACTTTAAATTTTTTTTTTTAAAAAAGGTATTTTTGAGACCTCTTTTGCATTTCTGTTTGTGTGTATCTGCACATGTATGGTGCAAATGTGTTTGCTGGGACCTTTGGAGGCCAGAGGGCCCAACAGGTGTCCTCTGTCACTTTCTACCTTATTTATCTCGTGAGACAGGCTCTGTCACTGATCCTAGCACTCACCATTTGCCTGGGCTGTCTGGATATCAAGGATCCTGCCCTGTCACCTGACTTGATCATGCACACACTCATGCATGCACTTGGAGACACACGCACACACCCTGCCCTGCACTGAGGTTACAGACACGCACCACTACACTTTTGTTTTATGTGGGTGCTGGAGATTCAAACCCAGATCCTCACACTTGTGTAGCAGCCCTGTTTACTGACTGAACCACCCATAGCCCTAACAGGTTTTCTTTTTCTTACTCAATATAAGTACAAACCATTTTTATCAAAAACACAGGCTCTGCATAGTGCATTTTTAAACAGAAAGTAAGCTCTAGGCACTTCCTTCCCGAGGGTTCTGCTTCCTCGCACTGTGTCTTTTGGAGTATCGTTTGCCAGAGCGTGAAGCTCTCAACACAGCTACAAGTGTATGACTGAGTGTGTTGTGATACACGATTCACTGAGAGCAAATTGTTCACAGGGAGGCAGCTGGAGCCGCTGGATTTAATGTGCTGCGACTAATCCATGAGCCATCTGCAGCGCTCCTTGCTTACGGGATCGGACAAGACCACCCTACCGGAAAGAGGTAACACCACATCTCCAGTTTGCAGTAGGACTCTAGCAGCCCAGCAGATGGGAAAGCAGGAAAAGGAGAGGCTGAGAGTCTCTTGTCACCTCATTTTGCCGTGGAGATTGGCTAATGTAGAGTGGTCCAGTTTCCAGCCAACACTGCTGTTGCTCTCCCTCCACTTCAGTTTTTAGACATGTTTACAAACAGCTGGTGGTACGTTAACAGAGTTGATGGCCACACGTTAGAGAAATTAATTCAGATACGGTGTTAACGTTTCCAAATAGTTGGACCCTGTCCAAGTATCTCATGGTTAGAGAAATTAATGTGTATAAATCACTAGGAAATTATTTTGAGGTAAACTAGATTAATGTAAAAATATTAAAAATTATGAGTTCTGATATATATTTAAATACATGAAGCGGGGGGACGGTTTCTACTGTCCTATGTTGGATCCATTGGCTCTGTTGTAGTAATTTGTAAAATATTTACAGGATACTTGTATTTAATTCTGATTCATAATAATCATGAACCCCTTGTTTGATATACTTTGAAAACTTAGTGTTTTGAAGTCTAGTTGCTCAGAAAAAATAGATTCTGTAGTTAACTGAAGGGAGCTTTGATTGGGTTTCAGAAGCGCGTGGGTTCAAGGCTGTGTCTAGCACAGATGACAGGAGACATCTGGGCTGTAGACTTTCCTCACTGTAGTTTAATTTTTTATGTGTATGAGTGCTCTGTCTGCATGTACACCTGCATGCCAGAAGAAAGCCTCAGATCGCATGGCAGATGGTTGTGAGCCACCCTGCGGGCAAAGCAGCCAGTGCTCTTACCTGCCGGGCTACCTCTCTGACCCTCAGAAGTAGATTCAAATCAATGGCTTCAAAAGTACAGTCTGCCTTTAAACTGCTGTGATTCTCAGATGAGTTACCAGTTTTTTCTTTCCTCTGAAGCAATGTTTTGGTGTTTAAGCTTGGAGGAGCATCCTTGTCACTCAGTGTCATGGAAGTTAACAGTGGGATGTATCGGGTCCTTTCCACAAACACCAGTGACAACATAGGGGGTGCACATTTCACAGACACCTTAGCACAGTACCTGGCTTCGGAGTTCCAGAGGTGAGTGTCCGGTTTGATCGAGGTTTCACTTCAATGGCTTTCTTGGTTTGTTTTGGTTTGTTTTGCCAGTTTAAACTTGTCCGTCCCTCCCCCCCCTTTTTTTTTCTCCCTTTTCTTTTTTCTTCTTCAAGATTTCTGTGGCTGGAGAGGTAGCTCAGCATCTTGTAGAGGGACTGAACTCAGGTCTGATACACTTTTAACAGCTGAGGCATCTCTTAAATCCCAGTGTTTTAAACTGTTCTGGGACAAAGGAAGATACGGTTTTCTCATGCGGAAACCAGGTGTCTTCATCTGTAAATTAGAATGTCCTCAGAAGCAGAGGCTGAGCCAGCAGCAGCGCAGTGCACCTTTTAAGCCAAGCATTGTGGTGGACATTTGTAGCCTCAGCACTTACAAGGCAGGGCAGGGAACACTCAAGTTGAGGCCAGCTTGATTTTTTTATTTTCTAAAGGGTGATTTCACACATGAAAGAAAAACATGCACTGCTTTTTATTATAAAGGTAATGCTTAACAAAACAGTTGATCATTACTTTAGAGTGACCCAGACTGCAGATGAGAGACTTTAATTTTGCACCTTTTTGGGTGTGTGAGGAAGCACCGTGAGCTCAGCAGTATTAGCACCAAGCTCCCATCATATACAGTGATGTGTGGTGACTGGAAAGGTAAGACAGACTCATCATCTGCAGTCTGACTGTCTTGCCTGCCATAGACTCTCAGATCAAAGAAGAGTTTCTCATGGTTACATAATACACCTGTTCAAAATAGTATAAAAACATGTTTTTTCCTGAAAGGACTCAGATAATATGCATAGAAAAGTTTAACACCATTAGAAGCCCTATTACTAGTAGTTGATTAATTTATTATTGCCATAACAGTATTTAGAATTTGGTAGCATTTAATTATAAATGACCTAGGACCTTTAAACTTCAAACATTACGTTTTTAGGCTATACAAACATGATGTGAGGGGAAATGCCCGAGCCGTGATGAAGTTGACGAACAGTGCTGAAGTGGCCAAGCATTCTCTGTCAACCTTGGGAAGTGCCAATTGCTTTGTAGATTCCTTGTATGAAGGTCAAGATTTTGATTGCAATGTGTCCAGGTAAAACTGATACAAAAGTTAAGACATTCTGTGTGTGATTTTCCAGTGTGCAGCTTTTCTGTCCTTGGTTATCTGTAGTGAGGGACTGTCACTGTCTTCAGATTTAGAGCTCATTTTTTAACAGACTAAATAAATAGTTGTTTCAGTTTGATTCCAAAGTTCTTGCTATGTATCTATTACTCTTCACTGAAGACTGACAGCTGTCTGTGCTCACTGTTTTGGCTAGACCAGGGGTCCCCCTACCCCTTACCTTCCCTAATGCTGGCATTACAGGCACATGCTGCCATGCCCAGTTTATTATATGGGTGCTGGGGACTTGAACCTTGCAGGGCAAATACTCTTGCCCACTGAGCCATCTCTTCGACCCTTTTTTATTTTCATTTTGAGACAGGGTCTCATATTAGCCCAGGCTAGCCTTAAACTTATAGTAGTAGAGGATAACCTTCTGTATCTACTTCCCTAGTCCTGGAACTGCAGGCATATGCCACGGTACCAGTAGTAGAACCCAGGACTTCATCTATGCTAACTAAGCCCTCTACCAACTGAGCTATGTCCCTAGCCAATATTTTATGTTTTAATGATCTTCGTGACATTTAACAAACAGACTTAAAATAAAATTGTGTTTAATAGCCATGTCTTCTAAATGACCCAAGACACAGCTTACAAATGATTGCATCTTTACCCCAAAACCCAAGAGCCAATGATTAGCTGCTCCCCTGCCTCTCCCATTGCACATTTACTGGCAACAACTCTAGTTATCCTATTGCAATTTCGCCAGATCTGACAACACAGTACTTTGAAGCACAGTTAGTACCTGGCTCTCCAGGTTGTTTTTTTTAATTCTCTTGACTAACTGTTTTGGGCATCTTCTCCTCCATCTTTTTCTCATTAAATAGCATCTTCCCTCCCTTTTGCTTTTCTGAAAATCCTGCTCCATGATGCTTAAATAAAGTCATGTTGGACGAAGGGAAACATTACAGATACTTCCCAAGGAGCCTTTGTGGCTAGTGGCTAGCTCTTCAGTATGGCCCCAAGGACAGAAAACGTGTGATAGTACATTCAAGTCTCCTCAGAGGTTGAAAATCTTCACATTGTTTCTATTTCTAGAATGCCTTACTGTCAAGTCTGTTCAAATACTCACTGTGTGTTTGCTTATTCATATCTGTGTAAAAAGGAATTTATCTCAAACGTTTTCAACCATAAAGTATATTTAGTATTTGTAGGTAAGAAAATTTAAAATCACTCACCTGCATTTAAGAAATAAAGTTTGGCTCAGCGGGTAAAGATGCTTATCTGTCTCTCTGTATGCACCATGCAGACACAGACAAATGGTAAATGTAACAGACATTAAACACGGGAGATGTCAGAAGCCAACCGGCACTCTTGGCAGTTGTAGAACGTGCCGTGCGTTTAATAGCAATTTCTGAATTTTTCTTGCTACTCATTAATAAAATGTAACTTTAAAAAAAAACAAGTATGAAATGAGGCAGTCCAGCTTTTGTGGATAGATGGTCTCAGTATCCATGTCAGTATGCAGCTTTCTCAGTGCAGACTCTGGGTTGCTGTGACGTGTTCTCAGGTTGTAAAGGAGGGAGTGTAAACTGGGAATTCTGTGAGAGCTCAGACATGGAGAGAGGGAGACGGCCCAGTCAGTGGTTCTAGTGGGGTCAGTAGATTCACTGTCCTGTCAGGCATGCTGTGGATTTACGTATCTTCAGCTAGTTTTTGGATACTTATGGGTCAGCCATGAGCAAGATGACCCTCTCTTGGAATTGGATATAGCTATCTTCAGACATGTAGGTGATTAGCTCAAGGACACACATACACATACATACAAAGTGTCTAATAACATGCAGACCAGTTCTTGAGAGATCAGAGTTAATCTTCCGAGAAGCCAGACTGCACTCAGTATTTGCTCTGCCCTCTTCTCTCTGTCCCATACCTGCAGAGCAAGATTTGAGCTGCTTTGTTCTCCGCTTTTTAACAAATGTATAGAAGCAATTCGGGAGCTTTTGTGTCAGACTGGATTTACAGCCGATGATATCAACAAGGTAATGCTTCATCTTTTCCCAGCTTCTTTTAGGGACAGTTTCAGATTTAAAACTTAGAGAATAATGGTGTAGAAAAATATGTTTCGGAACTTTTGTTAATGTTTAATGATCTGTTGAACTCATATATGTATGTGTATATTCTGTTTCTACACACACACACACATACTGAAGTATCTCCTGTGCAGCAGCACATATGCTTGCTGGCCAGTGACCATCAGCTCTGAGGTAGGTACTGTCATCTGCCCCAGCTTAGTAAGTGAGACACTCAAGTGCACAGATGAAGTGATTTCCTGAAGATCTTGAGGTTAGGGAGGAGCAGAAGCAGGATTTAACCCAGGTTCATTCCTGAATTTGGGGTAGGAAATATAGGAACATAGCCAACTCCAAGGCAGCTGCATCATGGGAAAACCCTCACCAACAGAGATGACATCTGCCATCCAGCACCTGCCTCCCTGGAACTCCCTGTCCACTTGTAGGCAGCCCTACCACATTGTTTGCCATCCCCCAAGCCAGTGTTACTCTTGTGTCACCTAGGGGCAGGCCACGTGGGAGCTTAAAAAGTCTCCTTAGCTTCCTGAAGTTCTGGCTTCCATCTGGGGTGCTGTTTCAGTTCAGTGGAAACAAACCGTGGCACCATAGCAGCTGTTTTGTCTGTGTCTTACTTTTTCTCTTGTAAGGAGGAGGCAGTACTTCACTGTAGAAGTAAGTGGTGTAGCTGATTCTGAGGGTTCCTGGGAACAATAACAAGAATGTCACCCCGGGAATGTTTGGAAACATACAATGAGTGATCAGTTAGTGTCAGTTCCCATCTTCATTTGTCATGGGGCTCTGTCATTCAGTGGTCACTGCAGTACAACTCTGAATTGTTTGAATTTAAGTAGATTATTCTTAAGCCTTAGACTGTTGCTGTGGATATAGGCTTTTAAGAATTTAAAAACCCAAAACTGTCTTTTGTCTGCCACCCTTGCTGCAGTAGGAACCCAAGCTGCCTGTCTAGCAGACTGTGGCTGAAGCTCTGCTCCATGGCTGCTTCCCCTGACTTCCCAATCCCAGGATAGAGGTTAAAGGAGCAGCCATGTCAGTTCCTGCCCCGTGGAGTTGTGAAAGGGCATGAGCATTTGAGAACGTCCGCTCCCTCTAATGCTTCTGTTTGATGTGGTATGACAGTGTACATGGTTAGGCTCCTAGACAGGCCAGGCATGAGGGCCAGTCCTCTTACTGAGAATGGGACTGGATGGAAGGGCTTTATAGACATGAAAACATTTAATCCTCACAGAAGCCCTACAAGGTAGGCACTATCTATGTACACTTGCAGATGTTTTATTTTATAAAGCACTGACACTACAGTAGTAAGGACAGATACTTAGCACCATGTCTAGGTGCTAAGTGCCATAAACTAAAACCTAGTTTCTTATGAGCTGACTGATACTGTCAACATCATGGTACCACTATGTACTTTTCATCTAAAAACGTTAAAAGCCAAATTTTTCCAGAGTTTTTTTTTTTGGAGGGGAAGGGGGGCTTACAGTTCACTAATAATTTTTTGTTGAATTATGTTAGCTTACAGTTTACTAATACAGCTTTTTGTTGAATATAAGATTTTTTTTAAAAGATACATTCTACATTTTTGTTCTGTATTTACTAGGATCATAAAATTTTAGGAAAAAATTCCCTTCCTAAAGGCAAACCCACATAAAAAAATAAGCAAACCTCACCCTTCACCTGCAGAGTGGTGTGGCCCCTGAGGTCTTGTTCCACGTACTCAAGAGCATCTGTGCTCTAACTGAGCCTCGGGCACATTGAGTTTTTAGAGCTGCCATTAAAAGCTACATAAGTAGTCAACGGTCTCCCATCCCAGGCTGTGTGTGTGTGTTCAGCACTCTGCATATCCAGAGTCTCGGATGATGATTGGGTGATGAATCAGAGAAACCTGGGGGATTTACAGAGTAGTTTTATATGAAATTCTTCAGAGATGAGATTTAGTGAGATAGCATACTAAGAGCTTAAAATTTTATATAAAAGATGTTTAATCTTTTTCTCAAGGTTCTTGCTAGTTTTCCATGGTAGAAACAAAAAAAAAAAATCTACGGTGCAGTTTTCTTACGAAGAGATTAACGATACTGGTTCCAAAAATGATGTAGTGTACATACACATTTTTTTATAAAATGTTGGGATAGTACAGAATATTAATTATAAGCCCAATATATATTGCTGTGCTTTATTTATAGTGTGATTCTGTATCTTAACTTTGTTGAGAGAAAAAGCTGATAAGCCCATTGTATATTAGGTAACAATATGTCGGACATGGTCCCATGTGATAGAGATGGCTCATTCTATCCTTCGTGTTCTAGGTTGTGCTGTGTGGTGGATCTTCAAGAATTCCAAGGCTGCAGCAGCTGATTAAAGATCTCTTCCCAGCTGTGGACCTTCTCAACTCTATCCCTCCAGATGAAGTCATCCCTATTGGTGCAGCCATAGAAGCTGGCATTCTTGTTGGGAAAGAGAGCACCTCAGGGGATGACTCTGTCCTGATAGAGTGTTCAGCCAAGGATATTTTAGTTAAGGTGTGTTTAGTTTTCTATGCATTTACATAAAATTACTACAAATTAATTGCTGTGAGTTTCATTTATATTGAAACATATAATAAGCCCTGTAACAAGTACAGTAAGAACTTTAAGTTTAGACTAGTAATTATTTTTAATGGGTTCTTTATGTTGTGTCACTTAATACCAATGGAACATTTTGACTTCCTACGAAAATGGAAATACAATTTTAAACACTAGCTTCTAGCATATGTAGAGAGAACTGTGTGTCAGTATGTAATTAAACATAGGGAGGTGGAACTGGGGGGTGTACCTGTGGTTTTTCTCTGCCTACTTTCTACAGTGTCGGCAAGGACTATGGATTTCCATTACAGCAGGAGTAACGGGCTATTTTCAGTTGAAAAGATAAAAACCTCATGCTCATCATGCTTTCCTGCCTCTTAGGGAGTGGATGAATCAGGTGCCGACAGATTCACAGTGCTGTTCCCCTCTGGGACTCCGCTGCCAGCCCGAAGACAGCACACACTACAAGCTCCTGGCAGTCTATCTTCTGTTTGCCTTGAACTCTACGAGTCTGAGGGGAAGAACTCTGCTAAGGAGGAAGCCAAGTTTGCACAGGTAAACATATAAAACTAGACATTACAATGTGGTCTCAGGCAAATATTTCACTTTTCTTCCTGAAGTAGTTTGCTTTAACATCTCCATTAACACAAAGTGTATGTACTCTGGTAACTCATAAAACTAAGTTACTTCTACTTCCTCGTTTTTTGAAAGTGAGAAGAAATAATTGGTAAGCGTTATGAACCAATACGAATGAAACCATTTTCTGTTTACACTGCTTCATCTTAGTAATTTGGCAACTGCAAAAAGAGATTTTTTGGTTTGGTAAATGCCAGATGCCGTTTGAGGTAATGTTCAAACAGACCTGCCTGCCTCAAGTTGTCCTCTGACCTTTACACGCCTATCAAGGCTTGAGCCAATGCACATATGCACACAAAATAACTAAGATGAAATAATTTTGTGAAAAGAAAATTGCAGGCTGGGCAGTAGTGGGTGGCACACGCCATTAATCTCAGCGCTTAGGAGGCAGAGGCAAGCAGATCTCGGGAGTTTGAGGATAGCCAGGGCTATACCCAGAAACCCTATCTTAGAAAAAGAAAAATGAAAGAAAAAGAAAATCGCAGAAGATATATGGAACCGAGTTGGGAAAAGAATGTTTCTGTATTTCCGTATGTTCACACACCCTTTCCAAGTGAGTCACAGGACAGTGACGTGTAAAATCATTAAACTTGATCTTGGCAGAGTCCAGGGCACAATGCCAAACTTCTAACTGGGTGGATTGGAACACCTGTCTTTCAGAAGCTAAGAAATTACAGACTTTTATAACACCTCTTCCTGACAAATGTTACCCCCAAATTCTGTATATTTCTTTTAAAGGGATAGCATTCCAAGTATACACAGAAAGTATGCTTGGGGGTAATCCATGTTACTATGGGTAATGACTTACTTACCTCCAAAAGTAGTCTGGTTTTTTGAGGACAGTACTTAGCAACAATCATGTTAATTAGATATGACATAAAAGAGGGACAGATACATTAATTGTCTTATATCCTCCTTCTAAAGGAGATAGAAGCTTCTTAACAAGGCTTAACTCCTTAATTTCTGAATTCTCTCTAAATGGTAAGATAGTTGAAAACTGCCCCATTTTAAAAGGTTTGTTTTGGTCAGAACTTTGATCCTTTACAGTACTGAATTACTTTTGTTTATTTTGTTTTTGCACAAACAGGTTGTGCTCCAGGACTTAGATAAAAAAGAAAATGGATTGCGTGATATATTAGCCGTCCTTACTATGAAAAGGTACAAAATGAAATGTTTCCAATATTATGAAGATTCTCTGAAACTTGGTCCCTTTAGAGTTTGGCCAAGTTATCGTTCTAGGCAAATCATTTGTTAACGCTGCAGTGATTTTCCTAGTGAGAGCTTCTATTTTAGAAAAAAGTATATATCGAATAATTAGCAGCCTTATGGGTCTTGTCCCTTTTCATCTCTATGGAGAAACTCCAGGAAATTTGTTCCTAGTTAAATTCAGCTGTTGCCATTTGTTTCCTAGCAAGGCCATCTTGTCATTGTTCATTTCAAGGAAAAGTTCTCATTTGACTTTAGGAACAATACAGTCTGTAAACCATATTTAGAAAGAATATCAAACTCATCGGAATAGACTTGCCATAGCCTCTGTTTGGAGTTGGCATGGCCTGTCTTGAGCTTTGTAAAGTCTTAAGTGTTTATCGTCTTGGATTTCCAGGGAATATAGCTATGATCTCACAGGTCTAGAAGGAAATCTCAGAGCCTCCTAGAAAAGGCACATGCCAAATTTACAGACACTGAACTTGTGTTTAATCTTTATCTTAATAAACTTCTGAAAATTTCCAAGTCCTCTTCAAAAACTTGGTGTTTATAGAACTGAGTTTTATGAAACATATTTTCTGTCTGTCTTAGGGATGGATCTTTACAGGTGACGTGCACAGACCAAGAAACTGGAAAGTGTGAAGCCATCACTGTTGAGGTTGCATCCTAACTGTTCAATAAACCAAGACATTTTTTAGAACTGTAATATCAACATTATTTGGTTTTGTGTATAAGTGTTGTTTATAATAAACTGCTTTTTTCAATAAAAGTATAAGCTATGTTTCTATTAAAATACAATTCATTAGTAAGTACTGGAGTCTTTGTTTTCTTTTACATATAAGATCAACCATTATCAATGGAATATATGGAAGCTATTTAAGATGTAAGTTGATTTGATTGAAAGAAAATTTACTGAAAATTTTAGAAGTTTTAAATGTTCTAATTTGAAAGATTTTTGTTGGTTTCTTGATGAACAAGAGCATTTAAATCCCTTTCATAGTAATTGAGAACAGTTGCAGGCAATAGTGTATTTAAGTTCCTCATTACTGTGAAAGGAGGACCGATTTATTTCAATTATGGTTTCAGAGATTTCTTTCCATTAGAGGGTGTGGTACTACAGCTCACATCATTGTAGACTGGAAGCAGACAAGGGTATAGGAAGGAGCCAGAGCAAGATAAATCTCCCAAGATACTCCCTTTAGCTCTGGCTCACCCCTTACTTCCCACCCTGTTCCCAATAGTGCCATCATGAAGTTGTGGGGTGTGGGAGCACTCTCCTGATCTCAGTACTCAGGAGGTAGAAGCAGGCAGATTTCTGTGAGTTCCCATTAAAGAATTGCCCATTTAACTGCTTACTCTAGCCTTCATTTCTAGATGTTTGCAAAGTCCTTACGTATACCAATTCCAAAGGTGTACATCCAAGGTGAATTACATCATTAGGTAATGATACAGCAATGACTCTGCCTCAGTACCAATTTCCTGTTAGTTCTCTCAGCAGTGTGACAAACTACCTGACATTACCACCTTAAAATGAAGGAGGGTCTATTAGCTCGTGGTTTAGGGATTTCAAGTCATCATGGTTGGGACAATGAAAGAGCCAGACACAAGACAGAAAGCAAACAGAATACTGCAAAAAGCCAAAGTAAGATGCACCCTCTAAGGGTATGAGACAAGCTCTTATTGGCTACTCATTGTTAGGACTAAAAGTTCTCAGAGTGTAAGGGTGGAATTACTTATTTTGGCTCTTCTTGATTCTGAGCTCATGGGAGACCAGTTATAATAGAGAAAGAAGTATAGAGAAGCGGCTGCTGACCTCATGGAGTAGGCAACTTATCTGGATTCCTCCCCCAACCCCCTCTCTGCCAAGTGAAGAGTTTACATGGATCCTCTCCTTGGTTCCCAAGGACATGGTAGCACATATCTGCAGTTGCAGGTGTTGGGATGCTAAGGAGGCAGGATTGCTTGAGCCCAAGAGTCAGAGACCTACCTGGACAACATAATGAGAGAACCTCTTTCAAACAAGCTAACAAAACCAGAACTCCATAGTAAGTTTCTAAGCTATACTGTGTATAACTTGTTCAAACTGTATGGATATGGTTTATTATTAAAAATGTTTATTGTGGAGATGGCAGTACCCTTTAGAAGTTCCTGAAGGTGCAGGAGGCAAAGGTAAATGTTTGCATAATTTTGTATCAAATTAGTAGTAAACTGAATAGAAAGCATATCTTTAAAGAAGGAAACAACTTGAAACATAAATTCTTGACTAAGTTTTGTGTGTAAAGTTACATGATATTCAAAGATTATATCTACTCGATATCTAATTCTCTGTGTATGACATCTAACCTCAGGACTAGGGAATAACAGTGGAACTGGTTCAGTTCCTAATATAAAATATTTGTGCTTTGGAAAGTATTTTAGGATTTTATTTTGTGGTTATTACTTTTAGTGTTTTAAAAGAAATTGGGGTTTGGTAAACTTGAGCTTATAGGTCAGATCTTATACTTGTTTTTTTAAGTAAAACTATATTAGAACATAGCTTTGGTCATGTGTTCGCTGTAGCTATGTAACAGGGTATGATCCACAAAGTTAAAATATTTACTGTAAAATAAGTTTGAAGGCCTAGGAGATGGCTTAGTGTGGAAAAGCAATTGCTCCCAAACTTGAAGATCTGATTTAGATCCCCGGAACCCTTGGCGGAAGGAAAGAGCCAAATCTTTCAAGTTTTCCTCTGACTTTGCATACCCACATACTAAATAATAATAAATATAATAAGAATAGTCTGTTGATTCAAAGTAGATGATTTCTATAATAAAGTGTATGAGGACTTATTTGAAATTTCCTTTCTTCCATAGTAATTTTATTTACATTTAAGTCAAACTATAATTCTTCTTGTGTGAATGTGTGCCCCCTGTGTGAAGACCAGAGGTTGAGTTGACCTCTGAAGATATTTTCCTTCATTAATCTTCATGTTAATGAAGTGAAGTCTCTCAGTGAACCTGGAGCTCACTGACTGGCTAGACTTGCTGACCAATGAGTTCCCAGTATCCTCCTGTTGAGCACTGGCTCTCAGTGCTGATCTTATGGGTGTGTCTTAGTCACTGTTCTATTATTGTGAAGAGACACCATGACCAAAGCAACTCTTTTTTTTTTTTTTAAGCATTTAATTGGGTTGCATGCTTACAGTTTCAGAAGTTAGTCTATTATCATGGTAGTTTTTAGGCAGACATGGTGCTGGACAGTTAGCTGAGAGTTCTCCATCCAGATCGGGGAAGGGAGGCCGAGAGAGGGGGAGAGAGGGAGAGACTGGGCCTGAAATGGGCTTTTGAAACCTCAAAAGCTACCCCTAGTGACATTTCCTCCAGTGAGGCCACACCTCCTAATCCTTCTAATCCTTTCAAATAGTGCCACCACTCCTTAGTGACTAAGCATTCCAATATATGAACCTAGGGAGGCCATTCTTACTAAACCACCACACAGCTGTGAGCCACTGAACTTGACTCTTTTTTAAATGTGTGCTGAAGATATGATCTCAGATCCTCATAACTGTATAGCAAGCACTTTACTTACTAAAGCCATATCCCCAGCCCATCAAATTATAATTTTGCCAATGCATGACACTATCTAAAGGATATAACCTTTATATAGAAAATAGGAGAACAAGAAATATAGAAATAGAACAAGTCCTGGGATCATAACCGAGGGTCTCTTGTACAGGGTACAACTCCATCAATGAAGGCTCTACTTTTGTGACCCTCCAAAGGCTCTGCTTCCTAAGTATACATATTGAAAAGTGGGATTTTAACATGTGATTTAAGAGATAAGGGGATACACGCATTCAATCGATATTTCATTGCAGATTAATCACTTTTACATATGTAAAAATTCTTAAGTATTAAAAAGAAGATTAAAAATACAGGTTTTTTTTTGGGAAAAAAAAAAGTCAGGTTATCTAAAATGACAGTGAGTGACCATGATAACATTTATACCTTAGTTAGGGTTTCTATTGCTGCAATGAAACCTCATGACCACAGCAACTTGGGAAGGAAAGGATTTATTTGGCTTACACTTCCACATCACTGTTCACCATCAAAAATAGTCAGGATGGGAACAGGTCTGGAACCTAGAGGTAAGAGATGCCGAAAAGGCCATGGAGTAGTGTTGCTTATTAGCCTGTTCATCATAGCTTGCTCAGCCTGCTTTCTTGTAGATCTAAGGGTCTCTAGCACGGGATAGCACCACTTACAAAGGGCTGGGCCTTCATCCATCAATCACATTATTGAGAAAATGCCCAACAGGCTGGCCTACAGCCTGATCTTATGGAGGCATTTTCTTAATTGAGACTCCTTTTTCTCAAATGACTTTAGCTGGTGTCAAGTTACAGAAAACTATTCAGTACAATATCCAACAGATACTACTCTTTATTTGTTTTAATTTATTATTACCTTCCGAGCCTCACCATGAGCTCTGAGTAGCAATGCTGTGGAGAGGGTAATGTGATGTGTATTGTTTTTGTTTTCTAGTGGTGAAATAGATTTTAGAATTTAAGTTTTTCTGTGTTACATAGTCTCAGTTATAAATAATTGGTGAGTTTTTGTTTTGTTTGGTTGAGACAGGATTTCTCTGTACGTAGTCCTGGCTGTCCTGAAACTTTCTCTGTAGACCACCTGTTTCCTAAGTGCTGAGATTAAGGTATGTACCACAATCACCTGGCCACTTAGTGAATTTCAGACCAATATTCAGATTATTTTTTGAACTTACATTTTTGTCTACTTAATATTTTAAGTACATTATATGCTTATTTAAATTCACATTTTTAATCTAGTGTGCATTGTACTCTATTTCTCAGAGAACATTCAAGTCAGAAGAGATAAGCTCCACAGTTGAGTGGAAATCATGTTTTCAGTGATGGTTATGAAAATTCATAAGTATCCTAACCCATTCCTTCTATCCCAAAGAAACTGGTGCCCCTCCCCGCTCCAGCCACTTCTGATTTTCTTCTTCCAAATCAGTCGCTAGCCAGTGTTTACCAAGATCCACAGTTTAGTCTCAAGACCCTTTACCTTCTTAAAAATTCTTGTGACCAAGCAATACGGCATTTCCCTGCAGTCCAGGTTATTTAGGAAGCTGAGGCAAGAGGATCATTTGAACCCAAGAATTCAGAGACAGCCTGGAAAACTTGATGAGATCCTGTCCCTTAAAAAAAAAATGTATGTAAAATTGATAATCCAAAGATGTTTTGTTTATAATATATATATATCTTCTTAGTTAAAAATTTTTCAAGTTGACTGGTGAGATGGCTCAGTGGTTAAGAGCATTAACTGCTCTTTTGGAGGTCAGGAGTTCAAATCCCAGCAACTGCATGGTGGCTCACAACCACCTATAATGAGATCTGATGCCCTCTTATGGGGTGTCTGAAGACAGCTACAGTGTACTTAGATATAATAAATAAATAAAAACCTTTGGGCTGGAGCGTATGGGACTGGAGAGAGAGGGATAAGGGGAAGGGAAAAAATTTTTTTCAAGTTATTCAATAAATTTTAAAAATAATTTTAAAATGTAAAAAGTAATTGAAAATGTTATTCATGGGAATAGCATCTTTATTAAAAAATAACTTTTGAAACAGAAGCTGTAGCAGGAAGTGTTTGGTATTGTGTATTCTTTTTAAGCCTCTTAACATCTGGCTTAACCAGCAGACAGCTATGTTTTGATATATGCTTTCCTCTGTCAGAATATGATACCAGTTGAACGAGTTCTGGAAAATTACAGTACATCCATGAAAAACAAAACCAAGGAGGCCAAATGACAGGACCTTCCTGATATCAGGGAGAAAATGCTTAGTGCCATTTAGTGAGGAGAACATGATCTGAGAGGTGTGTTTTGTGCTAGTTAGTGTGTAAACATCGCAGAACACTTGCATAGCTGGTAACCATGTGGTCAGGAGACAAAGTTGTTACACATACAAGGCTGTGGTTCTGTGCTCATGGGTTTCCTGAGGGGCTTCAGGCCCACTGTTCTGCACTCTGAGAATAGAGAGTAGACACTGATGAATGTTGAAATGTCTGGGTCTACTCTATGCCCTGGAATTGGTAAGATAAACAAGGGAAACACTTCACTTATGTAAATAATAATAATAATTTACATAAAAATATACAATGTTGTGATCAACTCAGAGCCTTGGATCTATCAGACAACTGCTATTCCACCAAGCTATATATCCTCCTGCCTCCAGCGTCCTTTGCCAATTGTTTAAATGAAACTTAGCAAGACCAAAAATATTTGTAAGATTCTACCCTGACAAATTTTGACAAAAGCTTTTAGAGAAAAGCTAGAGAAGGAAGCCAGACAGAATGCCTGGAAGGCCTCTGAAGAAGTAACATTTGAGTTAAATCTAGCCACGTGAAACAGAAGGGAGTGCCACATGAAAGGGGTGGGAGCGAGCCCTTTGATCTAGAACCTTATTTCCAGTTTCAAGTGTTTATTGGGGGAGGGGGAGCTTTGGCTAGCACCTGTAATCCAAGCACACCAAAGTGGAAGCCAGAGGATCAGGACTTGAAAGTGATTATCATATAAAGCAAGTTTGAGGTATGTTTCACTTTATGTTTAAAACCTCCTTAGCTGAGTGGGAAGTGGCTGGAAGGGGAGCAGTGGAGTGGTCAGGCAGCTAGGCTTTTTTTTTTTTCCTTTGGCTGAGAAATAATGGTGTAGACAGTGGAAATCAAGAGGAGACAGGCAGTGTGTCTGATTTGCACGGACATGACTTGCTTAGGGAATTACAGATGGTCTGTGTGTATAAGGGTTCCCCTCACAAGTTTTCAGATTTACAATGGTGAAACACTAGAGTGACCTGATTCTCCCCGAGTATATATAGCTAAAAGCTGCCCTCAGCTTAAGGCTGTTAATAATGTTAGTACGTCCTTATCTTAAGTGTACCTTGTAAGTTTGCTTTAACTAAGACGAGTTCTTGGCAGGGTTGGTTGAATTCTGACAATTGTCAGGCCCTTCCTCTGGGTCCAGCTGCTACATGGCCACATCAACTCATCAGAATCTGAGTGATTTAAGCAGACCGCATCTCTCCAGGTGAATTCAACACGCGTCAAATTTTAAGATCCTGATCCGTAGAGGTGTGGAGTGGAAGGAAAAGTAGTGGGGCTTGGTTTGGCTGAGATGCTGAGAAACAGGAGTGGGAAAGGAGCTACCTGCGCACACTAACCCACACAGCATATTTTGCGTTTTGTAGCGTGCACGTCAGGTCTTTGTGAAGAGACTCAAGGTACCGCATGGGGAACCCGGGTAAGCATACTCCAAGCGAGTAACCAGACAGTGAGGGGCGGGGCCGGTTTCCACGGGCAGGCTCCGCCCCCGCCCGCCCCCACCGTGCGGCGCAGGCGCTGTAGCTACCACGGCAGGGGTCGGCCTCCGCTGACGTCAGAACACCTCGCTACTTACAGCCTCCCAGCTCCGGAGTCCCTCGCGGGCCGGGGCGGGGCGTGTGGCCAGCTGAGTTATTCAGGCTGACCGCGCCAGTTTGAATGAAAGCTCCGCAAGATGGCGGCGACCAGGGCCAAGGCACGGAGCGGTGAGGCTGGAGCGCGGTGTCACCAAGCTCCAGGTCCGCCCCGGAGGCCCAAGCCCAGGCCAACGGCGAGACGCCGCCGCGCGGACACCCTGACGGCGCGACGCTCGCGGCCGTCTGCGGGCGGGAGATGCGCCGGCACCAACCGAACGAGGTCCCGAGCGAGGTCCCGAGCTCCGCGGGCCGCGGTCTTTGGTGGCGAGTGCGCACGAGGTGCCTCATTCAAGGGTGAGCAGGAAAGCACACGCGCTGCGGCGTTAGCAGTCGCCACCTCCGAGCCGGGGGGTAGCGGGGCTGAGGTGCGGTGCTGGAGAAAGGGAGCCCCTGGTGCCTGCGTTCGAGCGGGCCTGGCATCCCTGGGAGGCGTCTGCAGACACAACCCTGAGCTCCTGGAAACTTTGGGGGGCCGGCTGGAACTTGCGGGTTATTTATGTGGATGCTGAAGCCGGGGCACGCAGTGCGCGTGCGTGCGCTCCTGTCGCGCGCCCTTTGAAAGTCTGGGTTGTGCAAAACCTTCTGGAATGAAAAGGTTCTCCAGCTCTTTCCTCCTCTCCACTCAGATGGTGACACTTTATTATTCCCGTAACTCATGCTTCCTTGAAGCGTGGTGGGGATGGGGTGGTGTAATGATTTTTATAAGCGGGATGTTATAAAATAATCTGGACAGTGAGGCGTTTTCCTTCCATCATTATAGGCTGTGGGATTTTGTAAACCAGTTGTTGGCTTTTTTTTTTTTTTTAATATTCCGAGATGCTTAAAAATGTAGCATTTCTGTTGCGAGGGGAGGTGCGTTGTAATGACACATAACGCTTCGTTAATGACGTTTTCATACGAATATGTGTACGTTGATCCTATTCAACACCACCCTCCATTATAGGATTGTAGTTTTGGATTCTCTAGGGGTAAAAATTTAAAAAATAAAATAAAAAGCAAACACCTTGGTTACATAAACAGGAGGACTTTCCTTTGCAGATGATTAGCATAAGGAGATTAGCATTAGACAAAGCAGCCTTAAGATTTTTAGAAGCGATTTATGAGATGTTTTTTACAGCTTTCTTGCACCCCAAACCACCACACCTAAGCAAATCAATTAATGTATTCTGGCAAATCTGAGAGAAAGTCTTTTTGCAAGTGCCAGAAATATGAGTTGTCTGCAGTGACTGGAGTTCTTAATGGTTTCTGACAATGATGTCCTTACTTGGGGAGGATGAGGAAGGATTGTGGGAAAATTAGAGCAGTTATGTTCTCCCTTCCTGGAAATTTACCTCAAAACGTTTTTGCCCACAGTTTTGGAGAACTACTGAATTCAGCTTGATGAGTTACAGATACATTTTCTTTGGTCACTTCTGTTTTCAACAAACCTTACTTTTTTTTCAGTGAATCTCATACACACAAAGATTGGGACCTTCCCAAAGTTGTGTGGCTAGATGGCCCACCAACGGGTAGGGCAGAGGACTTTTGATCACCTAGTATTTATCCTGATATTAGCCATGTAGTGAAGTTTGTTATATTTTTCTAGACATCAGTTGTGTAATCATATTTTAAAATTCAGGATGGACTACACACAGTTCATTTCTGACCTCTGTCCCGGTATTGTTTAGTATGTCTGATTTCTGAGTCTGGCTAATGAACTATCCCCATTGTGTATTCTGTTTTGTAACTGCTGGCTTGAAAACTGTAGGAAATGGTTATTACAAAGCTCACTATGCTCTCCATTTAAAGTAGAACTCTCTGATTTATGCATGTTGAAAATACATTTTACCATTCGCAAAATAAATGAAGCTACAATCTCTTGCCGTTTTCCAAATAGGATATGGATTTAACTGCAAAACTACATTTCAGATTTAAATTCTTATCATCTGGATTAAAAGAAGTGAAGTTACTTTTAAATTGTGACCATTTTAGAATATATTTTAGGTATATTTCTAATAATATGTCTTAGCTGTTTATTAGGAGAACAGTTATATTCTGTGTGGAATAAAATGGTACAGCAAAAAAAAAAAAACTTCTTTTTACCTTTGCATTTATATGTAACCCTAAGAAATTTTAGATGTGAAATATTTTAAGTAGTCAAGCAAGAATTAGGCATTGTGGATAAAAGTGGGCTAAATGCCCACCAGAAATTAAACCAATTCACCAGAACTAGCTCTTTATCCTGTAACTTTTTCTTAAACACATATATGTAGCTTCTTGTATGCATTCCTAGATTATAAAATTGTCAGTTGAGAGGGTTTTAAATTTTTGTTTCAGCCTAGTAGCTATTTTATTGGTAAAGAATTCTATTTTCTTATTGTAGCCTGGTGTGTGCCTTGCCTAGTTTCACTTGATACTCTCCAGGAATTATGTAGAAAAGAAAAGCTCACATGTAAATCGATTGGAATCACCAAAAGGAATCTAAACAATTATGAGGTGGAGTACTTGTGTGACTACAAGGTAGCAAAGGTAAGGCAATGTCCAGCCCCTTGGCAGAGACCTGTCCACACTGCAGTGTTTCATGTTTCTCAAATGTAAAAAGAGCCTTCAATATAAGCAAAGCTCTTCTTGTTTAAGGTTGTAAGTCATAGACTTCTGTGCATTGTCATCGTTTTGGTCAACACTGAGGGGATTCTGAAGTGTCAAATGCCCTTGCATTAGAACATTTAGGGTGTTTATACCCTTCTGCATCCAACTCTTGACTGTTTCCATATGGATTATCAGAGCAAATGTGTCGTGTCAATTGGCTTGTCCTGTTGTCCCTGCATCATGTTTCCGGCATCACTGGAAGGAACCCAGGTTTTAAGCCAACTGTACAAATTATTGAGTGCGCTATGGTTTGTGGTGTGATAGAACGGACTGACTTGCATGGTCATTTCAAGCCATTGTTTCTTAGTTTATACTGTGAGCAAATGAGTTCTAAGGAGCTATTTTATCTAAGCCCTATAATTATATTTTCCATAATCCATTTACTTGCAGCCTTCCTCTGAGAACTGGCCATTAGTCTCAGTTCTTGCAGATAAATAATCAAGAGTCCTATTTAAATTATGTGATTTTTTTTCCATCTCTGCTGAGCCATTCACTTAAGTCTGTTTCTTCCTTTGAAATGCTGTCTTCTGTGGTAGCATTGCCTTCCCCAGCACAGCCCATGTGGTAGTATCTCTCCCCACAGCCTCAGCATCCTGCTCCTGAAAGAGCCTAGTTGTGTGCCATTGTGGTTTACAAGCCCTAGACTGAGCAGTCCAGCTGAGATTATCATCTGATCGTATGCATTAATGCCATTAAAATATACTTCTAAGCTGTGCCCGCTGGACCTGGTGGACCTGGATTCCCAGCTACTATCGAAGATAAAATAGGAGGCTCACAGGTTCAAGTTCATCTTGGGCAACTTAGACTACTTAAAACTTGTTTTTAAAGGAAACTACAGGTCAATGTCAGAGCCCAGCAACCATAAAGCCCCAGTAATGCCCTCAGTGCACACACAAAAATTACCCAGCAATACCCTAAGTTTCTCCGTTCATATTGCTCATTTCTACATGACAGAAATTTCCCCTGTTGCTGTTTTCTTATTTGTGTCTGGTTTTCTCAGTGTTTGTTACTATTTTGGATTTCTCCTCTCCTCTTACTTTCTCACATTCAGCTGAAGGCTCCCCTGCCTTCCGTGAGTGTAAGCTTTTAACAATCAGCTCACCTCCATAACTAGTTATCTCTGTCTTCAGTCTTTCAAAGATGTCACCATTTTTCCTCACTGTTTACTTCCTCAGGGCTTTGCCTAAACCTGTGGTTTCTGTTTAATTAATTTAGACAAGGGCTTTCTATTTAGTCCCAGGCTGGCCTTGAACTCACAGCCATCATGCTCTAGCCTCTTCAGTGCTGGGGTTATTCGCATAACGTATATTTCCAGTCAATAAGCTGTATTTACATCTCTGACCTTTGGATATCTTCCTTTGGCCTCCCTTCTCACTCGCACAGCTATTTTTTTTTTTATTTTCCTTCTTATTCACTTAAAAAATAGTATTTTATTAATATAATTTGCTTAAAAGTGTACAGTTCAAATCTTGGTATACTCACAGAGTCAGTCAATTTTAGAGCATTCTTTCATTACTCTAAACAGAATCTCCAAACCTAAGCATTGCTGCCCAAATTTCAATTACTCGCCCTAAGAAACTGCTAAATCTATTTTCTGTTTCTGTAGAGCTGTGAGGACCACCCCTCCCCCTTCTTCCTCTCCTCTAGCTCTGTGTTCCAGAGAAGGACCTCTGTTATCCTGCTTTGTCACCCCCTTGCCTGATTGCTTTGAGACCTGGTCTCTAGTTGAATCCAGAGCTAGGCTGGTAGACAGCAGGTCTCAGCAATCCTCCTGTCTCTGCCTCCAGCAGCACTGAGATTAGAGGTGCATGCGACTTTCCCTGGCTTTTTATGACTTCTGGGACGGGAACTCGAGTCCCCATCTTCCTGGAGCAGGTGCTCTTCCACAGTGATCCATCTCCTCCCTGTCATCCTCATTGTATGTATGGAGAATAATACCTGGTTCTTAGTCACTGGCTTCACTTACTTTGAATGATGGAGCGTGTACTGGGCAAGTGCCCTTCCACCGAGTTATATTCCCAAGCCATTTATTTTTCATTTTGAAATGAAGCCTTGCTAAAGTAGCCCAGGTTGGCCTTGAGCTCACTCTGAAGCCCAGAAAAGTCTTGAACTTGGAATCCTCCTTGCTTTAGCCATCTGAGGATCTGAGATTACAAGTCTGCACCACCAGACTCACCCTTGGAATAATTTTTTTTTTCTCTTGTTTTTTCAAGACAGGGTTTCTCTGGGTAGTCTTTGCTGTCCTAGAAGTCATTCTGTAGATCAGGCTGGCCTCGAACTCATAGATTCTAGAGTGCTGGGATTAAAGATGTGTGCCACCACTGCCCGGCCTGGAGTAATGTTTTAAGACTTATCTCTCTGGTAGTGTAAGATCATACTTCTTCTCTTTCTGTTGCCAGATATTTATCGTGGGACAGACAAATTTGAGTTGTCTCCATCTGGAAGCTGTTATGAACAATGCAGTTAAGATGTTCATATGCAAGCTTCCATACAAACATAGTCCTCATTTCTCTTGGAGTGGAATTGCTAGGTCCTAAGATAGCCTTGTTGAACTCTTTTGGGAACTGCCAACCTTTTCCAGAGCTCTGCACCCTTATACTCCACACCAACTTTCGTTTCTCTGTAGCTTATTGTCATGAGAAGTGCATCTCATTGTGGCCGTTACTTACATTTTTCTGGAGGTTAATGATGTTCAACGTCTTTTTATCATTACTGGATATTTGTATCTGTTGTGGTGAACTAGTTATTCAGATCCTTTGCTCATTCTAAAAATACTTTAAATATATTTATTTATAGTGTGTGTGTGTGTGTGTGTGTGTGCGTGCGCGCGCGTGCTTCTGTGAGCACATGCGGAAGCTACAGAAGACCATCTATCTTAGCCTTTATTTCTCTAGGACAGGATCTTTCACTGAGCCAGATGCATTCCATGTAGGTTATGTTGACTGGCCATTAGGCTCCTCTCTGCCCTTCCAAACCTAGAGTCACAGTATGTAGGGTTCAGAGGACAACTTTGATTGGTTCTCTCCTTGCGCCATGTGGGGATTGGAGATCAGACTCGGGTGGTCAGGCTTGGAGTAGCTGTGCCTTTGCCTGCTAAGACATCTTCCTGCTCTGACTTTTTTTTTAAGATGTTGTGTTGCCCAGGCTGGAACTTGTGGGCTCAAATAATCCCCACACCTTTATCTCTGGAATAGCTGAGACTATGCATGTGAACCACTACACCCTACTGAGGAAGAATCTGGGAATGGAACCCAGGGCCTTGGATATGTTGGGCAAGCATTCTACTATGATGTTACCATGCCCCAGCAACCAGACTAAGAATAGCTTTGTTATAAATGGAAGGTTGAACCTCTGTGTAGGCAGCAGGGGAATTTGCAACAATTTGCAAGTAAAGCACAATAAAGCAGTAAGTGGTTCTGTGGATTTTTTGTTTTTATAAAATAAACCTTATGCTTCCATCATGAAGGACAGATTAGAGAAGTACCAGTTTGGAAGCAGGGAAACAGTCTAGAAGATTAGTATGATAATCCAGGTAAGAACTGAGAGCCAAAAGTAACTAATCTTTTGTAATAGAGATAGGTAGGAAGAAGCCCATCTCTAATGAAACTTGATGGAGTAGATCAGAGAGAAGGAATTAAGATAGCCTACCTGCTTTTCAGCTTGTGTCCATAGGTAGATAAGGGTCACCTTGATGAGTCATACGGAAAGGGTCTGTTTAGGAAAAGCAGGTGAATTCCTGAACATCGGTTGGGCATCAGGAGGCTATTGACTATATGAGCAGCAGGTAAAGTTTGAGAATCATCAGCATATAATTATGTCATCAATGAGGTGAGAAGGTTGCCCAGGAACCTTCTGGCATTTCAGAGCTGGCATTTCAGTAACCTGGAGTTACTCAAAGAGTTGCCTGTATGGCATATGGCTTTATAGTGTGTCTCTGAGTCTCAAAAAGAGAAACAAGTATCTAATACCAAAAGGGACCAAGAAGCCATGACCATAAAGAAAGTAGCAAAAGAACAGAATCACAGAGAAAGTCATACATTGCCTTGAGGAATGCATCTGAGGACAGAAGACTGAGTTGACTTGGTAGATTGTAAAGCGGAGCTAAGGGGATGTGTGTTTAAGCTTCCCACCGACCATGTTTTCTAAGAATTGTAAGAATACTGGAGTGGCCAACAATAAAGTTCAGCCAAGCGCCTAGGGTTGTCCACAATTACTCATTGGCATAGCATTGTCATTTTAACATTCTCATCCTAAAACTAGACTCACCCATCTCTTAACTCTAACTCTGGTTTCTTTCTTTCTTTCTTTCTTTCTTTCTTTCTTTCTTTCTTTCTTTCTTTCTTTCTTTCTCTCTCTCTCTCTCTCTCTCTCTCTCTCTCTCTCTCTTTCTTTCTTTCTTTCTTTCTTTTTTATTCTTCCTTACAAGCCACAGGGGTTGCTTTTATCCAGCATACTATGTTCCATTTATAAAAATATCCTGTCAGTCTTTGACAGTATAGTTTTTTCCTACTTTCCTCTGTACTTTTTAAAAATTATGTGACTTACACAGAGTTCCTTCTTTCTGTTTTAATAGTATGGTTATGTTTTTTTGGCATTTAATATTGAAATTAGAAGCATTGATGTTATTTCACATACTGCCTTTTCTCACAAAGGAATTTTACACCTTGTAGTTCATCAGGCCGCCTAGGTCAGATAAAAGCCAAAAAGCTTTGTAACTTTTATTTGGAATTGTAGGATGCTGTAGTAATTAAAGTTGCCTTATAAGTCAATGGTTTTTTAATAAAGTAATCTTATTTTTCAAAAATAGGAATTTCTTTTTTAGATTTTAAAAACAAAATATGCTTATAAAATAAGACTACAAACCAGAGATACAAAAAATTTCCAAACTGTTTGTCAAAATCAACCCTGTTTACTTATGCTTATCAATTCTGTATAAGTATAAATAAGTATATTTACTGTACAGAAATTGAGTAGTTACCAATGTGGTACTATATAAGCCTTGGTCATTTTAAATACAAGTGCCTTATCCAAGATTAGCCAGTTGAGGAAATCATCTGGGCACCTCAGTGGTGTTTTAAGTTTCATTCAGGCGGTGACTTAATTATGAACTTGTTGTCAGCACTTGGCTTTTATTGTTTTCTACAGTAAAAAGACCAGTGTTTCATTGCCTTCTTCTGGGGTCAAAAGTCAAATCGTAAGAATTATGAGGAATAGATGAGTTCAGACAATGCCGGTTGGCTCTCATATCTACTTCAATGTAAGTAGATCTGGTACCAACAGTTCCAAATTATCATTACCTGACCAGAGGAAGAAATTAGGCCTTAGTGAGGCTCACGTTGACACACTTTGCTGTATAGCTAGGCTTTCCATTTCTCCTCTCTGGAATGACCATACATACATACTTATGTAAATATAATGTGTACACTACATAGCCTCACATCGTAAACACATTTTAACAGAAAAAAAAATCCAATACATTATGAACAGTTTCCAAAATGAAACTGAGTTTTTCAGTTCATAGGAATTATTGATGGATGTGTAAGACATAATAAACATTAAGGTATTGATAATGAAGACAAAATACGTTCACTTGTGGTTGTGCAACTATCTATCTATCTATCTATCTATCTATCTATCTATTATTTCATATGCACTGGTGTTTTGCCTGCATGTATGCTGTGTGAGGGTGTCAGATCCTCTGGAACTGGAGTTACAGACAGTTGTGAGCTGCCATGTGGGTGCTAGGAACTGAGCCTGAATCCTCTGGAAGAGCAGCCAGCTCTTAACTGCAGAACCATCTCTCCAGCCCCCTGTGCAACTATTTTTGAACCCAATTTATACCTTAGCAATATGCCAAACACCATAGGGCATTTATTCTGAAGTCATGGGTTATGGTTGGGGCTATAACTCAGTGCAAATGCTTGACTGGCATGTGTCAGGCCCGGAGTTTAAACTCTAGTACTATGTGTGTGCTGAGCAGGAGTGGGGAGTAATTAAAAGTAAAATAACTATTATGTCTATCCCTGCTTTATAGTAAAAGTCATTGAAATTTTCATAGGCAAAGTTATTGCAATAAGTAATACGTTTTTTAAATATTCACAAGTTCAGAAAATAGCTGCCAGATGGATGGCTTAGTGGGTAGAGACCCTTTCCACCAAGATGGTCAACCTGAATTTAATCCTTGAGACCCTCTGGTGGAAGTAGATGTTATCATCAGCCTATACTTGTGTACCAAGGTACACAAGCACCCACACAAGTATATACACAGAAATAGGTGTCGTGTTAAAAAAAAATTTAAAAACAGCAAATGATGTTCAATCACTTTGATATTTATTTCATGTGCATTGGTGTTTTGCCTGCATGTATGTCTATATACTACAATGCACATTTCTTGGTAACCAAATACATGGTAGTAATTGGTTTCAGTAATTGATTCAGTATCTATAAAATATTTCAACATAGTCATTTGTAAAGGTAAAGATAGTCCTCCCCCCCATCTACTTTCTTGAAATTCAGTGCAATATTTATACACAAGTCTGTCATTTGAGGGTAGCCACATTTCAGGTTCTCATTGGCTCCTTGTGGCTAGCAGTGACTTAGCAGGTTATCTTTAGAACATCTAAGGGATGCTTGGCCATGACACTGAGGATATAGGCTTCCATACCTTTAGAGAATGCATGCAACTACGCGACCAGCCTCCTGTTTGCTCTGGGACCCCCGTTTCCATGATCCAGGTGAATATTGTTTGACCTAGTACTATCTGGTAAAACACTCACACGTGTCAGTGCCTCTATCTTTCCCTGGATAGGACTTGTTGGCCTGTTGTCAGGTGGTGTTACAGTCCACTAAACTCTGTGTTTCACATAACATAGAAAAGTTGTTTTGTATGACTCATCCTTTTCCTTTAGAAACTTGTGACTCTATGCAGTTTGAATTAAGAGACGCGCCATTAAAGAGACTGTCATAATTTGATTTGTGTTTTCTTTTCTATTTTAAGGGTATGGAATATTATCTTGTAAAATGGAAAGGATGGCCAGACTCTACAAATTCCTGGGAGCCCTTGAAAAACCTCAGGTGTCCACAGCTCCTGCAGCAGTTCTCTGAGGACAAGAGTACTTACTTATCTCAGGACAGGAAACGCAAAGCCGTCACTTCAAAGGACAGGAAGAAATCCTTGCAACCTGCAGTCGCTGACTACATTGTACAGAAAGCTAAGCAAAGAATAGCTTTGCAGAGATGGCAAGATTATCTCAACAGAAGAAAGAACCACAAAGGGATGATATTTGTTGAAAATACTGTTGACTTGGAGGGCCCACCTTCAGACTTCTTCTACATTAATGAATACAGGCCAGCTCCTGGGATCAGCTTAAAGAGTGAAGCCACCTTTGGATGTTCATGTACAGACTGCTTCTTTGAAAAGTGTTGTCCTGCTGAAGCTGGAGTTGTTTTGGCCTATAATAAGAACCAACAAATTAAAATCCAACCGGGCACTCCCATCTACGAATGCAACTCAAGGTGCCGATGTGGACCTGATTGTCCCAATAGAATTGTACAAAAAGGCACACAATATTCACTGTGCATCTTTAGAACTAGCAATGGCTGTGGCTGGGGTGTAAAAACCCTTGTGAAGATTAAAAAAATGAGTTTTGTCATGGAATATGTTGGAGAGGTACATTAAATTCATCCTATGCATATGAGCTTTATACTTTCTAACTTACTAATGTAAATACTTGATATATTTTGATGTCATTTGTAGATATGTAGAAATTCACTTTGGGGTTTAGGAGAAGGGCTCATTGTCATAGTTAGAAATGTAAAACTTTATATGAGCAAATAGATAATATAATAGTTATTATTCATAGCCACTGACCAAAGCATATAGTTTTTAAAAATATATAATTTTAAAATATGAAAAGTATATTTACACAAAAGTCCTAAGAAGGAAGTCATACATGCTACCTACATACATGCTGACATTAAAACTTTGAAGTTACATTCATTTCATTATTTGGCCAATATGATTAAATTTCTTTTCTAATTTTGTATCAACATGATGGGTGTTACTAAGTAAAACATGCTTTATAGGTATTGTGAAATATGTACAAAAGCATTTATTATATCAAAAAACAGTAACCTAAACTCTGGCCACTTAGAGCTGCAGACCATTCTCTGATTACCAAATACTAGCATATTTACTTTGATAAATATTGAAGTAGTGCTCAGTATGGGATACAGCTATGCATCTTAGTACATTAACTTTCTAATCTTCAACTCTGAAAGAGCAGTTATCTCCATTATTACAAATGAAGAAACCGAGGCACTGAGACTTTTAGTTTAACTATAGCACCCAGATTTAGTTGATATGTACCACTTGACCACTGTCGGAGTCTTCAGCCAAACTAATAATCAAGCTGTAGTCATAGGAACAGAACTGCAGGTAGTAATGTGGCGACAGGGATGGACCTAGGCAGTGCCTGGTATGCTCTCCTGTTGTACACCCCAGCCCCTGGGCTATGATTGTTGAGCTGAAGCATTTCCTGACTATCTTCTGAAAAGTAAAGCTTTCTAAATAGTTGATTGCATATTAAACACAAACTGTCTCTTCTGTAACCAGTTTCCACTTGTTGTTCACAGATAGGAACAACAATATGCCTTTAGAAGAGTGGTTCTCAACCTGTGGGTTGTCCCCCTCTAGGAGTTGAGCAAACCTTTCACAGCAAACATCCTGCACATCATATATTTACATTACAGTTCATAACAGTAGCAAAGTTAGTTATGGAGTAGCAACAAGAATTTTATGGTTGGAGGTTACCACATCACAAGGAACTGTGTTAAAGGGCCGCAGGACTAGGAAGGGTGAGAACCAGTGCTTTGGAGCATACTGAGAGCACACACTATTGTAAAGGTAGTCTTCATTCATCTCTGTCCTGTAGAGCATAGGTGGATAGCTTCTTGCACAGCCTGATTGTAATGAAGTACCATATTTCAACTTACCTCAAATTACACTTTTAATCTCTTATCCTATCACTTTCCTTCATTTTTAATACTTTTTCCTATATATCTTTTATTTAAATATTTAAATAATAAATAGATAAATAATATAAGATAGATAAAAAGAAACTTGAATTTCTTTTTAAATATCTGTATCAGTGTTAATAGCTTTGTGCTTCCTTGGTTCCACAGTACTGTACTATCCTGTGGATTTTCAGAACAGTGTCACCTGTAGTCTATGCGAGAGGCTGAGGTAGAAAAATCTTTTGAGTCTAGAAGTTGGAGAGATCCTATCATCAAAAGAGAACATTGCAAAGCTATGGTTGTCCTGTTTTGTTTTGTTGTTTTGTTTTTCTTTAGGTGATCACAAGTGAAGAGGCTGAGAGACGGGGACAGCTCTATGACAACAAAGGGATCACCTACCTTTTTGATCTGGACTATGAGTCTGATGAGTTCACAGTGGATGCAGCTCGATACGGAAATGTATCTCACTTTGTGAATCATAGTGTAAGGACCACTTAGAGATAAGACGGTTCAAATTCGTACTGTTTGGATGATCTTTTTCCTTAATTGAAGGACAGTCACTTTTACATGGCTACTCAAGTATAAGGGCTTCTGTTAAATCATGATATTATTGCTGTAATATGAACATACATATGGAGGTGTTTGACAATCACTATGTTCCATAACAGTCTTTGTATCCCAAAGTTAAAAGTTCATTTAAACTTTCCAGTAACTTTATAGGGTAAATAACTTCATAGCAGAAGAAGGAGATTAATAAACAAAGGAGTTAAGTAAAATATTTTAAGAATATTTACAAAGTTAACAAAATTATCTTAACAAAGTTAATACAAAAATTTTTAAGTTTATTGTAGTCCTTCACCTTACCCACATTTTACTTTCCACAGTTTTGGTTGCCTAGTTAGCTGTGGTCCAGAAATACCCAGTGGAGATTTTTTAGAAATAATTCATTTTAAGTTTTAAGTTGTTTGCTATTCTGATTAGGAGTTGAAGTCTCGTGCCGTAGACAGGATCCATCCCTAGTGTATATGTGCTGTATGTGCTACCTGATGATCAGTTAGCAAGCCTCTGGACTATCAGGCCAACCATCATATGGTACATGTGTTCAAGTATCCCTGTTTTACTCAGGAATTACCCAGAAGCACAAGATTTGTAATGCTAGCAATTTGGATTTGCGAAAGTGTTTCCTTTAAGCCACAGTGTGAAAGTACAATAAGATACTTTCATAGCGACACCACTCATATAACTTTAAATTATTCAGTTTTTGTTAGTAGTTAATCTTTTACTGTGTCTGAAGTACAGTTACTTACTGTAAGTATATATGTATAGAACAAAACCCTAGCATAGACAGGGTTTGGTACTCTGGACAGTTTCAGGCATCTACTGAGGATCTTGGACAGTCCTCCCATAGATAGCTTAAAAGTAACAGGGTTGGGTTGTTTGTTTGTTTGTTTGTTTGATTTTATTTTTAATGTTATTATGTTAACATTTTAAAGTAAAATTTAAGGATTTCTAGATCATTCAAGCATTTGGAGTTATTTCCCTGAACTGTAAATTAATATTCTTTAATTTTTAGTTGATGTTTGAAAAACTTGGATCTGCGGTCTTTTTAAGTATTGTGTGTGTGTGTTTGTGTGTGTGCGTGTGTGCACACACATGTGTAGAGTGTATAATTAGAGTAATTATATTAAAATAAAATTGGCACAGTGGAACTCAAATTTTAAATTGCATAGTTTCATCATTCAAGTACCAGGCAATAAGACCAGGAGGTTGGCACTATTGTCATTTTATGTCTGCATGACAGGTAGTGAAATATAGCTTAGAGGCTGTGTCACAAAGCTGATCTTAGAAGATGTAGCCAAGTTAAACTGGCTGGCAGATTGCATATCAAAAGTTGTGTGTGAATCACAGTGAAATGTGAGAGACTGTCTGGACTACCTCTTTGGTTGTGTGATTTATTTAAATGTTTGTTTTAAATAATTTCTTCCTAATGATAAATTTGAGATTTAGCCATTCTTCTGTATCCCGGGAGCTCCTGCAGATACCAACATTCTTACAAGTTCCTTATGTTAAATCTGAGACATCATAACCCCCATATCCTCTTTTACACTTTAATTCATCTGTAGATTACTTCTAATGCCTGATAGAATATAAAGTTATATTGTATTGTTTAGGACTAAGGACACAAACACTCAGTCTGTACATGGTCAGGACTCTGCTGTGATTTTCTTTTCAATAAATATTTTTATAATCTATAGTTAGTTGACTCTGCAATTGGTTGAGTCCAGATGTGAGACCCTATAACTATAGAAGGCCAGCTCCACTGCCCAGCACAGACATCATCCTACCTGGTATGACTCATTAGATCTTCTTGCATATGTATAGTTTAGTGTTATTGAAAGACTGAACAATTCCAAATAAAAGTTTAAGTAATGACATTATGCAGTATAAAATTTTAGTTCCATGGTGCTGGTTTTATTTCAAAATAATTACTCTATCCAGGTGGTGGTCGTGGCCGTGGCAAGCCTTTAATCCCAGCACTTGGGAGGCAGAGGCAGATGGATCTGAGACCAGCCTGGTCTCAATAGAATGAGTTCCAGGATAGCACAAGGGGTACAGGGAGAAACCCTGTCTCCAAAAACAAAAATTACTCTAATTATTTAAAGTATATATATATACACACCCCTCCCTTATTGAAAGTTACAAGTGAAATACCCATGTTATAAATAGAAATTGGATTAAAATTCTCCAGGAAAAAAAAAAAACTGAGACAAAATCTCAATAATTGCAGAAGTGACATATTGGATATCTGACTTCTTGTATCTTTTTGTTCTTGTATGGATGATTAAGATCTGCAAATACCTGGAAACTGTACTTTGAGTGTGCATACAGTTTGCAGGACAACTTAAAATGATCATGTGTGCAGTTAACAGTTGTATATGGTATATAGAAGGCACCGTCCTAGCTGTTTTACTTGAACAGGTTTTATTGTTCTTTTTCTAGTGTGACCCAAATCTTCAGGTGTTTAGTGTTTTCATCGATAACCTTGATACTCGGCTGCCCAGGATAGCATTGTTCTCTACAAGAACCATAAAGGCTGGAGAAGAGCTGACCTTTGACTATCAAATGAAAGGTACGGTTTTTAAGAATAATCTTACTGGTGCTGGTTTCAGTACAACAAGGCAGGCAAGTCTAACACTGAAGATGAAAGAAGTCAGTAGGGAGGGGGATCAACAAAACAAATTATGTGTGGAGATGATGAACCACACTATGCTGTACTCATTTAAATATCTTTTTAAAAATGAAAGAAATTGTGGGAGGAAGACTTAGTCATCTCACTTAAGGCCTAAGTCCATCCGACAACTAAAGCTAGCACTCTATCTTTCTTTTTTTTTTTTTCCAAGCCTAACTGTAACCAGCTTTATTAAAGATACTTTTCATAAACAATCATGGTATTTCAGGCAGGACATGGGCAGACAATCAACGATATACAAGAACTTCCAAATTCCCTTCTTGTATAGACTACCAAAATCAGAAAGCCACTATAAAACCCAATGAAACCTTCATTCAACGCTTTGAAAACGGGGAGTAGCTTAGAGTGAGGGTTGACAGTTCACATTAAGGATGTTGTTTAACAACTTTTAACAAGCTGACCCTGACTTTCAGGAAATGAACATGGCAGAATTATCAATCTGAAGATCCACAATCTTTTATAAAAGGAACCAGTGCTCTTCTGAGAACACTCAATGATGTCACTGTAAAGTCCATATCACCCAATAGGCTGGAAAACCAATTTTGGGGGCCAGGTTCCAACAGGTCTCTGGTCTTAAGGGAATTAAGTCTGTTGATGGTACAGGGGGAAGAGCATATAAAAATGAATTTAGAGTTTACCAGACCACAAGGCAATTTGTTGTGTCTTGGTGGCCACCTATGTCAAAACCAGGACGTCTCTCCTGAAAGCCAACAGAAGCCTTTCAAAATTATCAAGGAAAGAGGTTTTCGTCCTCAATCCAGCTTGGGAGATATTTTGTTAGTGACACATGATCCTTCCCCCCGCCCCCAACAATGAAGTGTTCTGTGTGCTAACAATATAGCTTAAAAAAAAAAGTAAAACAAAATTCTGCATTTTTATAAAACTTGATAAAAAATAGTATTTCAAACTGTACAGTCACCAGAAGTACACAGTTATCAAAAATGCACACACGTCACTTGGCGTCTCCGGCACCTTCTGCTTTCTGTGCCTGGTCTGTTTTGCCATCTCCATTTTCTGCAGGATTATTCGCATCCTTGCCCGCGTCGGCTTTCCCCTTCTTCCCCTTGGGTACTTTCTCTCCCTTCTTTGCAGGGGCCTTTTTAGGCTTGGGGTCTGGCTTTGGAGGAACAGGTTTAGCAGACAATCTTGCAGATCTTCTCTGTGGCTCCTTTAAGCATCCCCTTCAGCCTTTCTTTTGGGCATGGCGCTGAACGAGGGTATACAGCAGCGCGCGGGTTTGGTCCATCTGGGGGTCGTCCTCGCTGCTTCTTCCTCCATCTTTCTCCCAAGTCATCACAGCCTGACTTTTCTCAGGACTTCCATTTTGGAAGCTTGATGTATCATAACACTAATAAAAATATAGACAACAGTTTTTGAACTTTTTACTAAAAAATATATTGACAGGATTAGAAGTATGATTTCAATCACATATGAATTCTATTCTTGAATCTTGCTTTTTAAAGTGCTTAATTCTGTTGGCTATATTGTGATTGTGTATATCTTCTATGAACACTATGCTTTACCTGCTGTTACTACTTCGCCTCACTGTGCTCTTAGTGATGTGTAAAAAGAACGCTTGTGCATTAGACTTTCTCAGTAAATGTTATCATGGCAGGTATTCTTAATAGCATATACCATCTTTCAAGATAGCTCAGAACGAAATGTCTCAGGTTATTCACAGAAGTACAAAACTTTCCTTGGGAGTTAACCAATCCCTTGAGAAAGTAAACATTCACTATGTAGCCCTGGCTGTCCTGGAACTCTGTAGACCAGGCTGGCCTCAGATCCAGAGGTCCACCTGCTTCTACCTCCCAAGTACTGAGATTCAAGGTGTATGCCATCATGCCCAACTAAAGTATCTTTTTAAGGTAAAGACTTGTGTGTGCATGTGAATGCGGGTACCATGGAGAATCTGAAGTTTCAGGCTAGGGAGATGCCTGACTTGAATGCTGGGAGTGAACTCTGGTCCTCTAAAAGACCACGGGCTACTCTTTACCTGCCGAGCCATCTTCCAGCCCCGTTCTCAAATATCTGTTTCTCTTCCTGTATTTTCAGGTTCTGGAGAATTATCTTCAGACTCTATTGACCACAGTCCTGCCAAAAAAAGGGTCAGAACTCAGTGTAAATGTGGAGCTGAGACGTGCAGAGGTTACCTCAACTGAAATTTCAGGAAATGGAGCTCATGATGTGTGTGTTTGGTTTTGTTTTTCTTCTAAAAACTGAAAAAGTATTTGGGACTCCTTTCTATTACCTATACATTGAATTATATGATGTTAATGTACAAGTCATGGCTCAAAATATTTGCCAAGTCTATTATGTATAAATCACCATAGGCTTACTTGAGAAGTCGGAGTAGACAATTGTCCCTTTTAGTGTTTGAAAAGTGAGGCGACAACAGTTATTATGGAACGTTTTACCTTGACTCAAACAGGTAATTCAATTTAGGCAAATGTATAAATTTTATTTTTTTAGTATATTGTTTTTGTTTGATACTCGCTGATCTTGTATCAGAGATAAATAAGTGACACTGAATTTTTTACTATATTTTCTACTTTTACATTAAAACATTGGCATCTTAATGATATATTTCAGGTGTAAAAAATGTGAACGATTTACTTTTAGCTTGATATTATTTTGAAGTAATAGATACCATTACAAAGGTTGTATGTCTGAACCTGAAATTCTTAAAAGATTTTTTTTTTAGTCACATAAAAGAAAAGTCTCTAATTACCTTCTCTAGAATTCTGTAGTGGCTGGCCATTGTGCTTCTTTGAAGAGCTAGAACAGTGAGTAAGAGGGCCCATTGGAGTGCCAGGCAGAGTGAAGGAGTGCAGAGTGAGCCACTCAGCATGTGTGAGGTCTGCACTGAGTGTCTCATCTGAACAGGACAGTGAGATCCCCGAGGGGCACAGGCCCCTAATGGCAGTGTAATTCAGATCACATACTGTCACTTCCAGGCAGTTTTAATTACTATCCACTAAATTTAAATAAATACTTTTGTATTTTGTGCATGCCCTTGAAAAGCAAGCTATATTTGAACAGATACTTGTTTTATACAAGAATTTTTTTTAGATAGGATAAAACTTAGCTTGGCCAGAATTATGACTGATTGAACTTTTATTAGCTTCTGGAGAGTAGATGGGATTTTCCCCTGTGTAGTAAAACCCAATAAAGAAAAAACTTACTTTCATCTTTCTGGGTCTAGGAGTTCTAATCATGGTGTCCACTATGAAGACAAAAACAAAATGCAGCAAATAAGCTCACTGATCCAGGCTTTAATAGACTGGGAAAAGCCTAAGTAAAATGAACTGAATTCAAGAACTCAGCATTTCCTTTATCTTCCTAACTCTTAACGTGTTTTGTGAGAAGCTACAGTGTTATTCAGAATATTGCCTTCATGGGGCTACTTGTTCAGTGTTTGCACGTTTGGGGACTCATAGTTTGTCTGCTACCCAAAAACTTCAAAATGTGTCAAGAAAAAATTAATAATTTTAAATGGCATTTGTTTTGTTTTTCTTTGAGAATCGTAAAAGCATTACAGGTCTGTTTTTCTCCCCCCACCACAACCACCATAGCCAAGCTCACTTTGAATTATTCTCAGGTTTAAAGGTTAAAAAAAAACAAAAGTAAAACAGTATTTGATTGTCTAGATGTTTGGTCTTATTTACTGTTTAGGTTAAAAGGAAACTTAGGAGGGCAAGAAGGAAAAGACTGTTTAATGTGTGGCTTTGTTTTGTCCTTACTAATAGAAATTTAATGGGCCCTTACAATTTTGTAGGGAGTGGGTAAGCCTTTAGACCGAGTGTCTTGTAGCTTAGGTTAGCCATGAATTTGCTGTGCAGCTGAGTATTATCTTGAACTGTTCCATCTTTCTGCCTCTGCCTCCCAGTGCTGGGATTGCAGGCATGTACCACCATGTGCAGCCTGAGATTTTTACCTTTAAACAAATGCAAATTTCATCCCGAGTTCCACACTTGCAATGGACTTTGCTTCCCTTCACTATTCCATTCCTGTTTCCTGCCTCTCAACATTCCCCCAGTACTGTCCTGCCATAGTCCCTCTTAGACTGTCACCTCATGTTAGCTATTTATACAGGTACGCACACATGTATGTGTGTGTGTGTGTACAAGTTTTTTGTTGTGATAAAAGTGATCAATTCAGCTGTAGCTTAGTTCCTCAAGTCACATGTCCTAAGTGTGTAGTGTCTTCAGCAACATGGTTCTTGGAAATAATCATGACAGGAACTTAAGAGCAGAGGCTGGAACCATGGAGGAGTGCTGCTTACTGGCTTGCTCCCAGACTCATGCTCAGCTAGGTTTTCTTAGATAGCCCAGGCCCATCTGCCTAGGAATGGTACTGCCCACAGTGAACTAATTAATTAGCAATTAAGAAAATCCCCACAGACATGCCACAGGCCAATTTGATGGAGCCAGCTCCTCAAATAAGGTTACTTTTTCCAGGTGACCCCAAGTTTGTCAAGTCATTTCGCATTTGGTTCTTCTCTGAAGTAAAAGTGGCTAGCCTTTAGGATTCTGTGATGTATCTTGGCATAACCTGTGTGCCTTAGTTTCATGCCTACCTCAAAGTATGGTCTCACAGATTAAAGCTTTATAAAGTGTTTTTTTGTTTTTGTTTTTTTGAAATCACAGAATAAACACCATATGTAAAGATTTCTTGTTGTTCTGTACTCAAAACCTAGGCTGATGATCAGTAGATTGATCTAAAGCTACTCTGTTCTTAACTCCTGACCTCTTGATCAGTAGATTGATCTAAAGCTACTCTGTTCTTAGCTCCTGACCTCTTCCACCCATTTTCCACGCCAGACTTAAGACCTAAAACATGAACATTACAATTATAAAATGTTAGAAGTACATTCAGAACAACGTTTACAGGCATTTGAATGCTTACCTTGGATCATGAAATATCCTAAAACTAAGGCAGGCTGACTGTGGCTCAGTTCAAAGTTTTGAGTATTAGTGAATAGACACAAATGCAGAGTTTTAAGTACATATATTCTAAGTCCTGTCACCCAGTAGGTTGGATCCAATAATTCTGGATCTAATTGTTGTGTAGCAGTTATGATCTGTGACATTCAGTTTTACTGTCAAATTTTAAGGCTCCTTTTAAACTTATTTTATGTGTTGTGCTTATGTCCTTTCCCTTGATTTGTAAAATGTCATGCTTATGAAAATGTTTATAAAGCTTTATTAATCCATATACATCAATACAAAAGCACTGTACTTTAAGGCAGTTTAACAGTTCAGAACTCGTATGTTAAACATTTTTAAGTATTTTCCTTCATATTCTAACTGTTGTAGTTTCAATGGTATCATTGCATTGGGAAGTTTTATTTCCTGAAACAAGCTCTTGCTTTGTTGCCCAGGCTTGACCTCCAACTCAAGTCCCTCCAGACTCAGCTTCTAGAACATAGCCTTGCCTAGTCTACTGGTAGCTTTTAAGATTTTTGTTTTGTCTGTCTGTCTGTATGTGCACCATATATGTGCATGGATCCCCTGGAATGGACTTAACAGAATTGTGAGCCACCATGTGGGTATAGGGAACCAAACCTGGTCCTCCACAAACCAACAAGTGCTCTAAACTGCCTAGCCATCTCTCTAGCCCTGCCCCCAGGTCTTTATTTGGTCCGCCCCCCATTCCCACCCACCACCCCCCAACCCCCACCCCCGTTCTCAGCTTACTATAATAGATCCCACCTTTATTCTTCTAGACTGCTTTTAGTGATTCAAGATACCGTCTGTCTTGGTGGAGGAACGGTCCTTGTATACTTGAAGAAATGTATGTATTCTGCTGTGAAGTAAAATACTCCTGTGTTTCAGATCCAATTACTGGTGGTTGTCAGTTCTTGTCTTACTGATTTCCTGTGTGTGCACTGGTTCTCTCAGAGAAGCATGTTAAGTGTTTTGTATTATGTGGTCTCTTCTGTGGAGGGCAGTACTGGGGACTGAACCTAGGGCTACATTCTAGGCAAGAACCTTACCATTGTATCTTCTTGGTGAGTTAGACATTTTGTCAGGGATGGTGTCTGCTCCTACTGTATCACTCTGGCTTTCTTTAACATATTTACATGGTCTGTCCTTTGACTTCAACTTTTACATCACTTGAGTCATGTTTTCTATAAATAGCACATAGTTGAGCTGTGTTTTTCCTAGACACTGTCGTTTTATAAATCTTTTTATATCATTTGCATTTAATGTGATAATATGTTTAGATTTAGTTCTCCCATCTCATGTAATGTCATGTTTTTGAGCCTGTTTGTCTTTTAGGTCATTTGAGCATTCTCTTAATATCTCATGTTGATCTTTCATTATACAGATGTGTCAGTCCGTGTAGGCTTAGTGGTTGATCTAACAAGTGTGTCTACCCTCCCAGCCACATCCAGAGCTGTGAATGTTGCCCAGTACTTTTATGTATATCATTGTGTTGCAGTATCAAAAGACTGGACAAGGATCCTTGCTAGAATGGGAGTTTTATTTCTTAAGTATCTAAGAGTGAACATTTTCTTTTTTCAACAACTATACTCTCACCTGTTGCCAATTTTCCATATAAGTACTGCAAATGCTCTGGCTTAGGAAGCTCAGCTTCTGGAGTTGAGGGGATTTCAAAATCGGAGGAGCTCTGAGAGTCTGCATGTGTGCTGGTGAGCAGTGTTTTCTCAGGTGGAGATTTCCTGCCGCTCCCAGTATCTGCGTCTCCAATACAAGGGACTCCATTTACTTCACCTCCACTTTTCAAATCACAGTAAGTCTCTTGTGGACAAAGTGCATCCTGTTGTATTTGAGAGGTAGAAGTACTCTCTTTGATTTGGGCTTTATAGGTGCCCTTGTTCAAGGAGGTGCTCTCCCCACCACCTTTCTCTTGGGACGATAACAAAAGAGTATCACACTGGCTGTCCCAGCCTTGACTTCCTTGGTCTGTTATATGGGTTGACTGAGATGAATTCTGGGAAGAGATATGGGTGGATTCTCCATCAGAGTCACTGCAGAGCTTTGGTGAGTCACTGAAAAACTTTGGTGACTGAGATCCCCCTGTCTCTATGGAGGAAGGTAAGTTTTCCAAACATTCATCTGTGATTTCATCTTTTCTTTTGAAGAATACTTCCCACTGTGGTATGTCCGCATCTAGATCAGCATTTTGCTGGGGGAGTGTCGTGGGGCCCAGAGCTCCCTGCAGTGAGGATGTAGTTTCTAGCTCTTCTTCACTGTCACTGTTGGATTCGTCACAGTCTATAAAGTTGGCCAAAGAAGGGCTCTGCATATTCTCTGCTTTGCAGCGTCCTGGGCTTTGTCTCAGTTCAGGCTGGTCTAATGGCAGTGCCTTCATTGAAAACACCTCAGGGTGAAGAGTTAGCTGGTACGGAACTTTGTGCCTTAAGGGTGTTGGTAGAGGGTCATCAAAGAGATCATCATCTTCCTCTGAAACAAACAAAACAGGCATGCACAGAAAAAGGAAGGGGGAATCTGCACTAGGATTTTAATCTTGGAATTGTATAAAACACAATCTTCAAAGAGGCTGCTATCTGTTGAGAATATGGGTCAGAACTTTTCAAACTTGAGTGACCACTAGATTTCACAGGGTGACATATTTTTTTAAAGGATCTTGTTTTTAATTATGTGTATGTGTATATCTGTGTATGAGTACATGCCCATGAATAAGGTGCCCAGGAAAGCTCACAGTGCTATATCCCTGGAGCTGGAGATCAAGGCAGTTGTGTGAATGCTGATGTAAGATGACCTGTTTGTGGACAATCCATAGAATATTTTAAGAACTAAAGGACATGAGGGCCTGGTTAACAAACTTGTAGAGAATGAGCTATAAACCCACAAGTCTAGTTCTAGACCCTCTGCTCTTGAGCCCTTGTTATGAATGAGCCACTGTTCCTGGATAAGTGTAGCCCCATTCCTCATCAAAAATGTCTCTCTACAGCAAAAGGAGACCATCACAGAAAGCTACAACTTGTCACAATACAGAAATCAACAGATACCTACATCACAGTTCCTGCAGCTATGGCTGTTGAACGGGGTGCACAAAGACTGTAAATGAGCCAAAATACCAAAAGTCTGCTGTGAATAGTCTCTTCCTAGAAACGGCTGTGTGAGCAGGATGGGATGGGAACATCAGATGGCATGTTAAACAACTACAGACAACTAATGGCTATGGAGAAGGATAATTAGCCTCTCCAGAGATGAGCCAGTCCCCGGAATTATCCAATGCAAAGTTGTCAGCCCTCAAACCATATCTACAAACTAAACCAAGTTTTCTTTCTGTGTATTTGTTCATAGGTGTGTATGTGTAGTAATAAGAGGCTATCAATCTGAGGGGCTATGGGAAGAACTGGAAAAGGGAAGGGAGAATGATGTAATTCTAATGAAAAGCAAGTTTTAAAAATAGTTTAAAACCCACTTAATAAAATCAATGACATGCATGGACTAAAATACACATACTGTTTCTATTATGTATTATAAAGTGTCTAGTAGAGATTTCCACTAGGTTGTTTAAATAATACCTATAAAGATGAAAAGTGATGTGAATTATCACTACATTACATATTAGTAAGGAATGATAAGCATAGGAGTCTAGAACAGGCAGAACCAAAGATAATAAATATGGAAAAGGAAAATCACAAGTAGAAATGAGCACTAATCAAATATTTAAACCAGTATTTCAATCCAAACAAAAATTTTAAAAAAAGACAAAACAGATTCGGTAGATGCCTAAAAGGAACAGATTTCCTTCTAAGGAAGAAGACTGCTGAGTCCAGTGTACCCCTGAGGAAGTTTGTGGAGTCATCAGGCAGGGCCTGCTGATACCTGTGGAGTCTTCATAAAGGAGTAGAGGCCTCCAGCTCTGGAGCACCCTCTCTCCACTCTTTGCATGCACAGAGGGAAGGCCATGTAAGCACAAGATGGTGGCCAACTACAAACCATGAAAACAACCTCACCGAAACCACATTACCAGTCTTTTGTTCTTAGACTCCCAGCCTCCAGAACTATAAGAAATATATTTGTTGGTCTAGAGGGGTGGCTCAGTGCTTAAGAGCACCTGCTCTTGGAGAAGACCCAGGTTTCATTCCTAGTACCTACATGGTAGCTTACAATCACTGTACCTCTAATTCCACAGCCAGATGCTTTCTGACCTTTGAGGGCCCAGGCATACATGTGTACAGACACACTTGGGAGCAAAAGGCGTGCACATAAAGATATCCAAGGTAATTTTAAATTAGAGTCTAAATTGAGTACAAATATAAAAGCAAAAGTGGAAGACAGGCCTGGTTCAAATCCCAGCCCTATCACTTCCTGCCAGACTTGGGGAGGGTGTGAGGGTATCTAAATTCCAGTGTTCTCTTTGGCAAAGCCAGATTGGAGTCACTTGCACGTCGGTTTACAGGTTAAGCTGTAATACCTGTAGAAGATGGAGCTTAAAAGTTGCCCTATATAAGTGTTCAATAAACAGCATCCTTCTCCAATGAGGATTCACTTAAGGCATTCCACCAAAGATGAAAATCTAAAGTTGTAACCACCAAGCTTGGCTGCTATAAGGCAACAAGGCTTTGTCCAGAATCTGAAGTTCTCATTTCTAGTCAGAGTTTATCTGTGTTCTTAACTACAAGTGAAAAAGCATTATAGGAGAGTAGGAATGGACAGAGAAGAGCTGCCTGTATATCCTCACTGCTCTGGCTGATCAGAGCCAAAGGCAGCCAAATCTCTCTTCAGCATCTGCTAATGTAGCAAAACTGCCCCAGGGTGACAACAGAGCCTGCCTCAGCCCATACCAGTCACGGGGCATACGTTAGGAAGCCCAGGACCATGCTTACCTGAGTCAAGATGGATTGTTCTTGCTCTCTTCAATTTTCCAAGTGGTTTGTACTTTGGTTCAGCATTTCGGGAAGATCGGCATAGAGGCTTTAAACTGACATAAATCAGAACATTTGAAAATTTTACTTTTCTACTTTGGGGAAAGCTGATAATAAAGCATAAGCATTACTTTTAGAGATGACAACAAAGCCAGAGAGAGGTCATGTGAGCATTTGTGGGAGACAGGCAATGCTTAATAAAGATCCTGCAGAACAGTAAAGTAGGCCACGGAAGCACTTCAAGACAGCACAGTAGATACCGACCTCGTATGTCTTGGCAGATTAAAGCCAAACTTGATTGATTGCTCTTACAACTTTATCCCAAGACAGGGTTAAGTAACCAGTGACACCTTCTAGCATCCAGAGAGTAGAGCCAGGTGCTTGTTCCCTACTAATGGCTCTCATTTCCGTCTTACAAGAATACCACAAACTTCATCTCCAAATTGCAGAGCCATAGGCTGAAGTCTAGGACACAGAAATAAGACCTGAAGGGTCTACCCTCACTGAGGGCCGGCTACATTACTTACTTTCCTCCTGCCAGGTTGCCAGAAGCCTTAAGGATCATAACCACCATAGCAGATGATGAGAGCCCTGAAGCTCACCCAGACTTCTTTCCATCTGTCATCCCTATTTCCATGTCTGTGATATTCCCTGGATCTGTCCCATCAGACACCTCAGGAATCTGCTGTTACTGTTTCCCTCTGGAGCCATCTCATGCATTCTCTTTGGGTAACTTTTGCAAAGTGTGGGTCACTCTCCACCTACCGATTCACCTGCCTACCACATACTGCCCTGTAGAAATGCAAGCTAGGAGAGTGTACATTTTAACCGGCATTCCAAATGATTCTAAGTATATTACCATTTAAATCTCCAAGAGAATCTTAAATCTCAGCTAGCAGATCAAGTTCTTAACTCATGCCTTGCTAGCCAGCATGGTGCTTGCTTTGGATTACCATGTTTTTCTAGCTTCTAACTTAGAAGTCTACTAAAACTGCTGTGAGCATGTACAAGTACCTCATTACCAAGGTAACCAGAGACATCACAGTCCCTGCACTAGGTCACACTTTAAAAAAGATTGTGGTTTTGTTTCTGTATCCATTCATGTGTCTATCACATGTTTGAGGGTGGGTAGTTCATGGAGGACAGAAGAGGGCATTGAGTCCTTGAGAGTTACAGCTGTTTGTACACCTCTGGATGTGGGTGCTGGGAGCCAAGCGTGGGTCCTCTGAAAGAGCTTTTAACCTCTGAGCCATCTCTCTAGCTCACCAGAATTGGCTGCTAACACTTCCTTCTTCCCCTCCTCCCGCTTCTCTCCTCCCACTCTCTTCTCCTCCCGCTCCCTGTCAGAACCTGTATCTCACTTTCCGGTTCTCCCTCAGTTCCTGCTGGAGCCCTGCTCTCAGCCTGGTTAGCATTCTTCATGCTTTCCTCGTGATTTTGTCCTTTGAGTTTCAGTTACTGTCCTCAGTGCCAACTCTAAATCTGTGCCTCCTACCTGTCTGGTCCCAAGAAATCCCTTTTCCCAAAGTCTGGAATGTAGACAAAAGCCAGCATTCCTTCGGAGGCTTGAGAAAATAGCTTCTACCTGCCAAAAGGAAGCCTTCTCCTGATGTCTGGCACTTCTGGCTCTTCCATTAAAATGCCTGGGAGCCTGTTAGCACAGCACTGAAAGGATAAAAATTCATAGAGAACCCCCCCCCCATCTGAATTAAGGTTGGCAGGTTCACAGGCCTAGGTTCCAGGAACTAGCTGGCCACCCTAAAGAATTAGCCAGGGGTCAAGTCAGCCAGGTCATTCTGACAAATGGCAGAACTAGTAATACAGGTTGGCCAAGCCACCCTGGGAAGTGACTGACCACGAGGTGAATGACTAGGCTAAGGTCACATTCCTGAAAAGAATGTATACAGGATGTTACTCACTCTCCAACCTGTTCTGTGACTAGTGGAATAATAGAAACTTTCTGTATACAGGATGTTACTCCCCACCCTGGTTTGTGACTGGCTGAATAATAGGTTGAAACTTACCAGCTATTGTAATATGAGTTACTGTTCCCCCTTTTTTTTTTTGGCTTCCACTTTCACACCCCTGGTTTGTGGTTTTCTCCTTTAAATACCCCTTCCTCCCGAGCCTGAGGGTCGACACTCCTCTGTCTGTGTACGGGACACGAGTCTCGACCCAGCGCAGAATATGAAATATACCTCTTGCTAATTGCAGCAAGAATCGGTGTCTCGTGGTCTTTGAGTGGACGTAATCTCTCGTGGGTTGAATGGGGGTCTCCCCTCTCTGTGGGGCCTTACAATCACAGGTTCCCTTCATTCCAGGTACCTGGTTCCTTTTAAAGCCCTAGAAATCCCCTCACCCCTGCCCCTTCTCCCTGCTTTCCCCAGAGACATAGTCCTGCCTGTTCAGAATAAACTTTTCCTTTTTACTTATGGAGTAGCATTTTGCTTTCTTCACTGCACCCATTTCATTTGAAAGAACAATATAAACCCCATTTGTCTCCATTTAAGAACCAGGCTTGATTTTGGAAAAAAGACCTTAAGGCACCAGCTCCAGGGACAGACTATAAAATCTAGAACAAGACCATAAAACCCCTCCCAAAGAACAGCCTAGGGATAACCACAAAAATGGGGAAATATCTTATCTCAGGATGGGTCATCTGTGCTGTGCAAACCTATCTCATCACATGGCTGAGCATTCATGACATGGGAATGCAGACCATTGACCACCTGTGCCCCCTCCAGCACCCACCAATGAAATTTTAAATTACCTTATCCTTCTAGGGAGGTCCCTGGGTTCCCTGTCTGTTCCTTTTCCATCTATCTGTCCAAGCATGGTGGTACAGTCTTCATCAATTTCAGGGAGATTCCTGGATGATATCCTTCATGGCCCTCCCATATGTGCCCCTCCAACCCATGAACACCCCCACACATGTGCCCCCCCATGAATATGAACACACACACACACTAAATGTAATGTAAAATATAAAAGTCAAATAAAGTGGTAACAGTAAAAGACAACTGTTGCATTGCCTGCTCTCCCAGTTCACAGATACCTTGACTGAGAACCTAAAGGCTCTCTGCCAGGTGCTTTTCATAGTTATCTGTACATTCCTGAGAACTTCCAACAAGTATGCATGAATGAATATTGCTAGTATTTGTTATATTTTTGATTCATTGATTCATTTGATTTATTGAATATTTGTTGATTTGCTGTTTAGTTTTGACTGGTTTTGAAGTGGTCTGGTCAAACTACAAGTAATTGGTGGACAGGATTCCACCCAGGACAAACTGACACTACCCACACATTCTGCCCACTAAAAATGATAGGAAGAAATGGAAATAAAGGGAAACTCAAAGAAATGTTACCACAGACACGGGTTCGAGAATCACAGGTTTTCAGGCCGAGCAGTCCCTTGCCTCCCAGCCAACACCACTGCTAGCAACATGAGTCCCCCACAGAAAGTACTCACACGTCCATGACCTTATCCACAGTGAGGCCGACTGGAATGACATTTGGATACGCATTCACTGGGCAGATGTAGCTCAAAAAATCTTTAATCTAGAAGGAATAAGGAATGCACCAGTTATCTGATGGGAAATGAGGCGTTAGTCTGTTCACAGTTCCCAACATACAGAACCTATCTCTGGGTGAATGAATGGAGACGTGCCATGCAGAAACAACGGCCTTTTCTACAGCGATGAGGAATAAATTATGTCTTTTGCAGGAAAATGAGAACATTCTGCTAGGCAAAATAAGGCGAACACGGCAAAAGTGCTGGGCTATGGTGGGGGGACTGAGAACTTGTACATTTGAACTTTGTTCAAGTTCCGGCTCCACAAAAAGACCTTGAGTTTCCGATAAACGGGATTTAAAGATTTTGTCTTTTTATAATATGACATCCATTCCTTTGTCCAAGGCCAGTTGCCTACATTTGCAAAGCTTCTTCCATGTGACTTAGAATACAGCTGACTAGTTGTGGGGCAGTGGACCGTGTTCCAGGACAGGAAGGTGGTCGGGAGTAGATGTAAACACCTACCATTCTCAATTATGAGAACTGCCAGGGTTCCTGAATCCACTCAGCCTTACCAGGTTTTCTGTCTGGTGGCATGGTCCACTCAGTCCTCCTTTTTGTGGCCATAATACACACAAGAAGACAAGGTCTTTAACTACACCTCTTTCCACATACTAATAATCATAGCCAAGGCAACTGCATTTTGGAGATAACTTGAGTTGTTCTAATGCCTATTCTTGTGGACTTAAATAGCACACAGTGATCACCACCCTGGGCAGACACTAACTTTTCCACCCCTTCCATCTTAGACTGCAGTCCCTAAGGTAAGCAACGAAGTGGACACAAGAGCACGTTACCTACAGAGCCCAGAGAGTAAGGGCGGGACTTGCAGTGAAGACTGTAGCCCAACGGCTCTCCTAGCAGGCGACAGAGAACAGCCTGCCCGTGCACAAGCCTGCCTGTGCATGTGTTTCTAGTGGCAGAGAGAGGGCCCTTATCGTAAGTCTGCAACACTGGATGCTAAAGTGAAAGCTGTTCTCACATAGGTGGATGCGGAGTAAGGGGCACACACAAGACTGAAATAGGAAGAACCCAAGCAAGGCTGCTAGCAGTGGCGGGTTGTGTGTACTCTGACTGAGACAATTGGTTGAACTGTTCTAAGACTGTGTGTGTGTGTCTGCATATGTGTATGTGTGTTTGTGTGTGTATATGTGTATGTGTGACTTGAAATACTACAAATACAAACTCATTTCTTAACAATTCTAAACAATCATAGTTTAAAATATTCACAAGTACCTTGATTATTTTTATTTTTATTATTTATTTATTTATTTATTTATTTGCCAAATAATGCTAAACAGAGGAATCCTGTCAGGATTCCTCTCAAGAGTTCTAGAACTCAGGCAAAGCTCACTTACTAGATCTTGGTAAACTGTGATCTCAGTCAGGGTCTAAGGCTCAGATTCTTCATTTACATATAAACACATAAAAAATCCTAGCTCCAGGACCTGGTACCCGGTGAAACATACAGTCATTATGCAGAACAAAGTTGATAATGACAATGCTTCCATCCCTTTTGATCAGGTGGTGGTCTAGACGTGCTTGCCCTCTCTGCACTCCCACTGCCCTCCGCCCTCCGGCTTTATGGTGCTGGAACAGTTGTCGCATGTTAAAAAACAAAACAAAACAAAACAAAACAAAACAAAACAAAACAACCCTTCCATCCCTCTGCAGAGGGGTGACTGGTGCACAGAGGAAGCAGCATCCCGGGATCTCCATTCTAACTGCACTTGAGTTAGAATGTTGAGGCACTTTTCACAATTCTTTATTGTGACCTTTAGGGAGACACATCAACAAAAACAACTACCTGTCTCACCAACCTCCTGCTGGACTTAGAGAAACCTGTGATTTCTAAGGAGGACTGACAGGAAGGCTGAGCCTGTGTCACAATGGCTCAGTACTCCTTAGAGATGACATCGACACAGACAGACAAGAGACAACCAATAGAGAAGAACCCTCTTTCCATCATCCAAGGTAACCTATCACCAACTACTTGCCTGAACAGCGTACATTCATATCCTCAAACCTTGTTGCAGTGATTTCTATAAGATGCCATCCACAATGACTGTGTGAACACTGAATCACTGTCCCCAGGGGGAACCAGGGTGGATGAAGTTACAGGGCATCTCTGGCAATATCACTTTTAGCCAATAGATGAATAGCCTTGTCTTTTCAAAATTACTCTTAAAATTAGTATACAAACTATTCTATATCGTCATGGCATTTTCGAAAAGTTGCGTTGTATTCATTTTCCTACCATCCTTCTATTTTGCCTGTGTACAAATACTTCTTCATCTTCCGCTGATTATTTGACACTCAACTCCCAGTGCTTAGCACCGTAACTCAAGTCTGAACCAACCTTATCTGGCATGTGTATTTTCCCTGTGCTCAGGAACTAGACAGGATGTTAACAGTATAACTACATGCTATTTTAAGTAGTGAAATCACACACACACAGACACACACAATTACTCACAGACTACATAAAGAATAGATGTTTATAATATGAATTAAAACAAGGACACAGAGTATCATCTCATTTGTAGGAGCTGACAATGTGCACGTCAAGGGATTGAACTTTCATCATCTACCCCACTCCAAAGGACTTTTGTAGCCCAATAAGACGTGACGCTGGGGCTCTGGGTTAATTGTAGCGAGCAGGCACACACAGAAATGTGGACTGCACAAATAAGAACCATTGTTAGAAAACAGTGAAAGGAAGGTTGGAGAGACAGCTCAGCTAGGAAAGGATGATACCTAGAACCATGTTGTAACCCCAGAGAGCCTAGCGTAACTGGTGAGCTCTGAGCCAATGAGAGAACCCATTGCAGACCAATGGGGTGGCCTTCCTGAGGATGACACCTGAGGCTGTCCTCTGGCCTCCACTCACACTCACCCCACATACATACATACACGTAGCCTGGCCCCTGAGTTAGGAGCTGACAGGAACTCTTACCTCACTGTAGGAAGAGTGAAAAGAGAAGCACGCTCTGTATGAGCTCTCTCCGGTCCTGAGGGGAAAGCACAATACAAAAGGACACTGAGCAAAACTAAATAGGGTCACAGGCTTGAACTTCAAAGTAGGCTGCTCCGGGAAGCTCAGTGGCTTCAGGGACTGCTGCTTAGACAGGAGTCAACTTCTTCAGCTGTGGAGACCCGCTATAGACACTCTAAAGAGCCCAAATCAAGGAGTTATTGCTATGGCGTGAGGGCCGCTGTGGGGGTGCCTCTACTGTACCAGATGCTCCCATTTCCTCTCCTTGGGCCTCTGCTGATCTGTGTATAAACCACACTCAGTTCAACACTTCACCTCTGGTGTCAGAAGACCAGGACTCTGTGCTTACCTCACGATCACGTTTGTTTTTCTGGTCCTCTCTCCAAACCACATGGTGGATGGCTTGATGCTGATTACGTGGAGTCCAGCTTTGGTTTTGGAAGTCATACCACAGGGTAATCTATTCCACTGAAAACATTCTTCTGCCTGAAAGCAAAACAAACAAAACAAATAAACAAACAAACCTTCATGCACATTTGTTTTAAATTGCAGCTACATATCTTCAACAAGGCTACTTGTAGACTGAATCTCAAAAGCAGTTGCAGATGAGGTTTTGGATGTGAAAACAAAGACACAAGAAAAGAAGTAGGTCATTCCATACGGAGAGCTCGCCTACAGCATGCCGGGCCTGGATGCTTCACCGCCCTCCATAAGAGGAAAGAGAACAGAACGCTGGAGAAGAGGGTGGTAGTGAGAGAATCCTCAGGCTCCTTGAGGAGACGCAGGGCTGAAAGATCGTGAGTTTGAACTTAGCCTAGACTACAGCAATCTAACCCTGTCAAGAGTGAAGACTCAAAAAAGAAAATAAAAAGCAAGCTACTCTTTGGGCTGAGTAAGGTGGCACATGAGTGGATGAAAAAATAAATAAAGAGGAAAGCAAACAAGACATCCCAGGTATGTTGCAGGAGACAGCTTACTGTAGATACGTGGGAGAGCAGAGCCAGAGGCAGGCACATCTTGGAGAGTCTCAGGCATGATCAGACTAAGCTAGGCCATGTGGGGGAGAGGGGAAGGGAATCGAGAGGGGAGAGAGCAGGAGAACCAGGTGCAGCAGCCAGGAGGCCCAAAGGGACAAGAAGAACAGGTAACCAAACTGGACCACACAGGGAAGAGCAGCCCACCCCTCTGGGCTGGAGAGCTGAGGGTAGGGGGTGGAGTATGCCAGCCAGGAGGGCCCTGAAACAGGTAGGATGCATGATGAACCTGGATGCCAGGTCCAATTTGATAATGTTAAACAGGCACCTCAGCCAGGGGTCCCAGACTTGAAATCCAATAGTGACTTGAGAAACAAAGGCAGGAGGATTGAAAGTTTGAGCCTGGCCTATGCTCCAATAGCTTGAACAGACCCAGATCTCTCAGTTTATACTTTATCTACTGGATGTGTAGGTTAAATACACATGCATGTTAGAATATGTAGTTTATCTATTACCAGGACTAGTTTCTAATGTGCAGCTGTATTAAAAAAAAGATTTTTTTATTTATATTTATGTGTGTGTGCCTATGTATACATATATGTGTGTTGGTGCCCAAGGAAACCTGAAGAGGGCACTGGATCCCTAGAGTTGGATTTATAGGCAGTTGTGAGCTGGGAAGCAAACCCAGGTCCTCTGAAAGAGCAACAAGAGCTCCTAACCACTGAGCCACCTGGCCCTTCTCAGGTGCAGCTCTCTTACAAAGGCGTCTGTCAGCACATTCCATGCTGTTGATGGATGAAGCGATGCTGCCATCCATAAGCTCGCATCGCTGAGGGGACTATGCTGAGGCAGCTTACATTTTAGGGGAACACTGTGACCAGGCTCACACTGGATTTGAAGGTGACTAGGTTAACTGTCTTAATTAAATGTCAAAGACACTAGGTGGGAAGAGGCTACCAATCAGAGGGAGGAGGGGGCAGAAGACATTGGGAGGAAATGCAATTAAAATACATTGTATATATACATGAAAATGTAGGGCAAAGGCATTATCAAAAGGGGAAAGAATGTTAAAGGCATTCACAATGGCAGTCTGGAAAACCCGAGAGTCTATGGTAGAATTACAAAGAAATTGCCAATGAGCAGCCAAGAGACTTGCAAATTGCACCAATATGGTAACTTCTTTGAAGTTGGAAGAAGGTTATGTCTAAGACATGTATTTTAAGAAAGAAGGAGAAAAATATAGTTTATAAACATGTACATTTTTTGAGAGTCTCAGCGACAAATAGTACCCCACTACGAAAACATTTGCTAAACGATAATCTGGACATAGCACAAACTGGCCTCCATGGTAATGCCTCCCTGTCCACAGCCCAGCACAGCTCTCAGACCTCAGAGAAGTTTCTCTGTGGAGTGGACAATGGTTAACAGAAGAACTCACAACGGGTCAGAGTGGAGACGTGGGAGTGGTGCTCAACTACACAGGAGATGTCAGTAGCGCATCTCCACCCCTGAAGCTAAGGATCATCGTGGAAGTGGGCACACAGAGACTGGGAGAGCCAGAGGCCTGGGGACGGGCCACACAGTGTCCTGTAGACATGAGTAAAGTGCTGCAACTGTGGTTCCCTGCACAGATCAAGCCAGTCAATATTTATTTAACACAGAGGGAGAAGTGTTCACGTGCCCCCACTCCAGAGACGCTGTGAATAGTCAATAGGCTTCTGGAAGAGCAAGTCAACTGTGCTCCAGTGGATGGCCCCACACCCAGAAATATATGGGGAGCACAAACTGAACTCTATGAGTTATTACAACCAACAAATAAAAATAACAGGCCGCATGCCGGTGGATCAGTAGGGAAATAGGGGTGGATCTGAGAGGATCTGGGGGAGGAGTAGAGGGTAAACATGACTAAAATTACATTGTGTGAAATTAATAATTTGCTTAAATTATAAGCTGGCAAGATTACTAACTTCACTATAAGTAAATTTTCATTCTCATGTGGAGAATCACTTTTATGTAGAAAATGTAAGAAGCTGTGGCTGTTACTCATGCTGAAGTACAGATCATGGGATACAGGTATGTAGAGCTGTATAACCTCCAACTAAAGGTCTAGGATCACAAAAAGGCTCGGAAGAGAATCTCTGAGCTGCCTTCTTCATGCCAGTCTCTCAGGTCCCGTAAGCGACATGACAGGAGTTTCCCCAGTACCTTTGGGTGGCGGCAGGCGTGGATCTGGGTGTTTCGATCCGTCGTGAGATGGTGCAGGATATCAGGCATGTTTTTAAACATGTCCAGCTTGTTCACATGAACCTGTGCATAACAGCAGAGGAAAGCACATTGTTTGAAATGCATTCCTAAGAATAAATAGTTCTGGGGATCATTAGTCAAGGGAATTGTCCAGAGTGAATAAATCTTCAATTTTCTCTTGCAGTCTAGTCCTGAACTATTTCAGTGCATGGTAATATTCTGCCAGGATGTCACTAGGAAAAGGACTCATCTCAAAGGGTGCATCTTGTTGTGTTAATACTGTCCTTCAAGAATCACTTGAATCATACTGATTATCGATGTCAAACTCAGTTCTAAACCCCAGGAATATATATATATATAGCAGAGAACAAGAAAGAAGCAATAAAGAATCTTCTACTGGGCTGGTGAGACAGCTCAGTAGGTAAAAAGAGGTGTGTAAGCCTGGGGATATGAATTCAATGCTCAGAACCCACATAAAGGAGGAAGGAGACAACTAACTATTATGAAGTTGTCCTCTCACCTCTACAAGTACTCTGGCGTGCTTGTCACCCCCAACAAAGTGCACCCCACTGTAATGGCATGCTACATGCCACACAGGACAGCAGGACCTGGATTGTCCTGTCTCATAAAGCTTCACTGGGCAGAGGAGAGAAAGAGGCAGGAAAAACAAACAAACAAACAAACAAACAAACAAAACCCCCTCAAACCTGGCTGCCCTTGAGAAGTTTACGGCTCATAACAATTTAAAGTATTAAAACCAATTATGTAAGCTTTACTAAAAGCTTGTCTTCTGGGTCTTTCAAAGTAGATGATATTAGCTTAAACTTATACTAGTATCATGAAATAAAATAGTAGCATTCTTTGTTAGTATGAAACCAACAAACACCCTGAAATCATGTCCAGTTGCTGTGCTGGCCGGGACGAGGCAGGATGCAGAAAGAACTCAGTACAACTACTCATTTACCACATGGCCATTCGGCTTCCAACTGACTTACTTATGACCAATAAGAAGGGAAGGAAGGGATGGGGGAGGGGGAGATGGAACAGCCAGTAAAGTCTGCCTTGCAAGCATAATGCAAAAAAAAAAAAAAAATTTCTGGCTATGGTGGCCTACACTTGTGATCCCAAGGGAGGAGGTGAGAGGTGGATCCCTGGGCCTCACTTGACAGCCAGGCTACCTGCTGAATTCCAGGGCACTGAGAAACTCTGTCTTAAAAGAAATTAACTTTTGGCCTCTAACACACATGCACAGTATATATATATATACATGCATGCATGACCACATACAGAGAAAATTTAAGCCAAGTATAGTGACAGGACTATAATCCCAGCACTCAGAGGGCTGAGGCAGGAAGATCACAGGATTGAGGTCAGTCTGGCTATAGAGTGAGTTTTCAGACCAGCCTGGGCCATGGGCCTGCTCCCCTCAGATAAAGAAGAAATGAAGAAGTAACAGTGACTGTGACTTCCTAGACTCTCTAAGGAATATAGGAAGGAAACAGAGTGAACCCCAAAAGAGAATCCTCATAGAAATGTCTGGAAAGATAGCTGCAGATTATCCCTGAGCTACCTTAGTAGTAAACATCACTGTTTTCTCTTGTGAATGCCTGATCTAGACCTGTCCCATCTCTGGCAAAGGGACATAAGGAAACTCTGGGATCAACATCAAATGCCTCTCCCTGAAGCGCTCTTCTGCCCCTGGCTTCTTTCCCCTGGGGCTCAGAGAGGTAGTTTCCACTCTTTAGACACCCCTAAAATTACACCACAAGTTTAGTGGAGGCAAATAGTTGCCACCTTTATAGATTACAGAGACGAGGTGTGAAAAAAGAATTTAAAAGACAGGTAATTCAGATAAGTGAATTTGTGTGTTTGTATATGTGTGATGTGTGAATATTATCACTACTGTGACTTTTTTAATTTTAAAGGACAATGCTGTCAATAACTGCATGTGATACATCCAGACATTACTTGGTTCAAATTTAGTTTTGATACTGGTCACAATCATTGTATTTATTTCATAACCCACACTTTGGAGAAAAAATACTTTGCCTCTGGGGCACTGAAGACTCTTCTGCCCTTCATGGGCTGTGACATCCTTTTGTGAGAACATGCACCTAAAAGAATGAGGAGAGTTCCAAGAGGCCAGCCTCTGCTGCAGCTGTATGTTAGCAAGCGGCTCCCACCTCTCCCTGGTTTCAGTGTTTTGGGGGAGGGGATAGAACAGGATGGGAAAAGCCTGGAAAGGGACTGGTACCTGGACACCCAGCTCCTCACTCAGGTTGGTGAATAAATACTCGTAGCCATAAGCTGCTTTACAGTTCAGCCACACGACGTGGTGCGGACTCCTCGTGACCCAGCTCCGAACCAGCTCCAAAATCCCTCTCAAGCACTCCTCCTAGACACCAACAAAATTTGATACTTTGGAGAAACTCATACCTTTTGCCTCTGTGACATCAGAAGTAATCACACCCAAGGGGACAACTACACCCTCCCAACAAGACAGGTGGCCACACCAGCTCACCACTCCAGGCAGACTCGTCACCCCAGGAATACTCATAGCCAGGCAGACCTGTCACCCCAGGCAGAGTCATCACCCCAGGCAGACCCGTCACCCCAGGAAGATCTGTCACTCTAGGGAAACATACACGACTCGGGATTTGGTAAAACCTTGGGTCACAGAAAGTGGTGTCTAAATACACACTTTGGATGTCTTTTACTCTGAAAAGAAAAAAAAATAGTGTTAGCCATTTCATGGGACATAATTGTGTATAAAATAATGTAGACTCTCAGGTATTTGAGCTCGTTCCATTCCACTTCAAACATTTTGTTCATCAACTTTACTGAAAAGCAGTGTCCATACAATAAAATACAATAAAAGGATTTTTGGATCCAAGAAAAAACTTGGTGGGTAAAGGCAACTTTTACCTTTCACCATGCTTGACGGCTGGAGTTAGATCCCCAGGGCCCATTTAGTGAAAGAAGAACCGACTCCCACAAATTATCCTCACCTATGCATGCGCGCGCGCGCACGCACACACACACACACATACACGCAAATAAAATGTAAAAATACTGACTTTTGCACGCCTGATCCAGTGACTTTTGCACGCCTGATCCAGTGACCTTTATCGATTTATGTCACCATCATTCCATTCCAATCAGTGTACAGAACACCGCATGACCTCATTTTAAAGAGGGGAATTTGCACTACTATTAAAACCTTTAAAAAAAAAAAAAAAAGACTGGGCCTCACTGTGTAGCCCTGGCTGTCCTAGAACTCAGGCTGGCCTTGAACACAGAGATCCATCCGCCTGCCTCTGTCTCCCAAGTGCTGGGATGAAAGGTGTGTACCACCACCGCCAGCTTTACTACAACTTTTACAATCAAGTTGAGTTTTAATCTGACAAACGCTTGGAATGATGGGGACAATGTGCACGCACACACAAACATGCATACACACCCTCACACATGTATTCAACTCAAGGTACACAGTCAAGAATTCTAGAAGGTGCTATACCTGCCCCCAGAGTGTAGAAGCTCCATTCTGGAAGTTTCTCCTTTTGCCAGTCTGAAGTCTCCTGTGTATAAGACAGTTCCATTACCGCCCTGAAATAAAAACCTGAAAAATAAGCACACCGCAATGACTTCCAAATTACAAAGTCCTAAGGAACCAAGCAAAGGCTAAAACCTCAGCAAAGGCCTCCTGCCCAACACATCCCTTACAGTGTGATGCTAAGTCCAAGTAATGCCACCTTTCCCCACGAGTAGCAAAAAGTAAATACAATCAAAGAAGATGAAATGGTAGGGCAGGTGAGCTCTAGGTGTGGCTGTAATGGTCGAGCACTTCAGATATACACTCAGATCATTCTACTCCAGGGAGAAATGCCTGGGAGAAGACAGCCCAAAGTCACAGGAGAAACACCACTTAAAGGCATTCACACTCCATATGGTCCTCATCTCAGCTCCCCAAGTTCGATTTTGAAATAAAATTAAAGGCACTGCCAGAAAAAGAGTATCTATCTCTGTACACGTACTACCTTTAAATCCTAAAAAGCTATTTCTACAAATATGGTATGTATATAATAGAAAGAAATGGAAACAGACAGGCCCCCTTACATAACTGATCCTGGGCAGTGACCAGCTGGTAAGAGAGTCACAACAACCTCTTCCTTCTAAAAAGAAAATAAAGAACAAAAAACAGGAACGGAAGTTATCATTAGGAGCTGGCTAAATTCACGATGTATAACAAGAACACACCTCTTTCTCATTCCCCCGTGGTCCAAACCCCAGAGTAAGGGGAACCCTTGTCCACTCCCTTAATAGAACTAGGACAGGATGCACTTCCAATTCTAGGTGTGCGCTCAGGAGAATGCTCACACAGACGTTTGTTCTCGATGCCCACTGCATGACTACTCACACCAGCCCCAAAGTAGAAACACTTCGAAATGTCCAGCAGCCAATAAATAGATAAACAGAGTGTGCTTTGTCCAAACCATGCTATACTCTTTGGCCATAAAGATAAATCCATACATGTATGCCACCCATATACATGGATGCCTCTTGAAAAACACGCAGAGAAAAAGTCGCGTGGTGCAGAATAATTCCACAGATAGGCAAGTCCAAAAAGACAAAAAGGAAACGCTAGTTACCAGGAGCTGGGGCTGGAGGGGTGGGAGTGCCTGTAAAAGGTCTGGGTTTCTGAGTGATGAAAACACTCTAAAATTGACTGTGGTGCTGAAGAGATAGCCCTGTGAATGTACTGAAGCCATCAGGGCTTCAAACGGGTGAACTGTGTGACGGTAAATACTGCAGGAGCACTAATACTGATTAAGGGAGTAGACGCAGCCTGGTCCCGGGTCACGTTGAACATGACATTGTCCCTTTAGGACAGAGCCTGCTGGGTACCACTGACTCTCCAGCCCTCCAAGAAGCGGACAGAGCTCTGTCTGCAACAGTTCACTGCTCAGTGATGATTCCTCACCCTCTGCCTCCACTACTCATCCTCCAGGCCCCTCTCAACAGGGGTCTCCTAGCTGGGGCAGGACACATACTGCACAAAAGCCAGGTCACAGGACAAGGCATGGAACCATTGGCACAGCAAGACCTCTCCCAAGAGCTTGCCTTACCACTCAAGGCTGGCCTTGGAGGAAGCATCTGCAGGTGACAAGGCCAATAAAACACCTCTCCCCAGTCACACTTTCGAAGATTCAGGCCTGCTCCCCGCCTGCCTGCCTGTCTGCCTGCCTACTTGCCCTTTCTCCATCCCTCCCCCCTCCCTCCCTCCCTCCCTCCCTCTCTCCCTGCTTCCCTCCCTCCCTCCCTCCATTCATGTTTCAAGTTTCATCCCTACTGCCTACTAAACCTGGCTCTACCAGGATGAAATTCTGAAGAATATTTGTGACCTTCTCCTAAGGAGAAACATCTAGAAGGCCATCTCTCTTCTGATCACGGTCACACGTGTGGGTCACCCAAGTCCCACACAGTGAAGCCACAGATAATGGTGCTATAACAGACTACAGAGCAAATGCTAACTCAGCTTCCAGAAGACAGAAAGACCCCTCTTAGCCTAGGGTGTCATTTCGATGGGGTTTTGCCTTGTTTTGTTTAAAATTGGTCTACAATCTTATTCACTATTAAAACAATACATTCAAAAAGTACTAGTACTAAATTTAAAGTTGAAAAATAAATTCTATTGACTTGGGCAGAGACTTTATTTATTAAAGGTTTATTTATTTAATGTCTGAATATCTGCATGTATACCTGTGTGCCTGAAGAGGGCCCTAGATCTTATAATACATGGTTGTGAGCTACCATGTGGTTGCTGGGAATTGAACTCGGGACCTCTGGAAGAGCAGCCTTAACCACTGAGCCATCTCTTCAGCTCAAGACTTTATTTTAAAACAAGGAAATTATTTAAGAAGAAGATAACCATTACACTTGAATTTGCTTCAAAAAATTAACTAACCACTCTTTATGTCTCAGATGTAAGAAACTTAATAAGTGTGACACTGATTTTGTATAGTATTAACAAATAACATTCTCATCATGAGCATGTAAAACTAAAAAACAAAAAAAAATGGCAAAAGATTAAAAAGAAATATACCATGTTTAATCTTTCTAATGTTGGAAATAATTATAACACTCTATGACTAACTGTCTCTATCCCCTGAAGCATTGGGGTTGAAATAGTAACCTCTGGGAGTTTAATTAAGACTGTTGACTGGTGACTAGTTCTTGAAATTAACTCCCCAGTGAACAGTGTTCTCTACTGTTTAGTTCCCCTCAACTGTTTCACTTCTCCTACTGTGTGAAGACCCAGGAAATGATAGCCTAAGAAGTCACAGTGAA
>NW_021604604.1:10118637-10139582 GCF_004785775.1 Grammomys surdaster | reverse complement strand
CCCCAGGCCACTGTCAAAGAACCCAGTACATAGGGATCAAAACATCTACAAATGTTGTAGTTATTTTTCTAAAATATACTTCACTCATAAATCATTGCTTATGAATAAACGAGCATTCTAAGTTAAAGAGAAAGTTAATCATTTTAGCAAAAGAAAATACAAAATATTTATTATATAGTTACCTCACCCGATGCCTCATCAACTAAAGATATCTGGGTAGGAGTTTCAATTTCAATTGCTATCTGAAAAGAGAGTAAGTGGAGACACACTTCTGATTTCATGTATATATTCTCATTTCATGTATATATTCTCATTTCATGTGTAGTATATATTCTCATTTCATGTGTACATTCTGATTTCGTGTATACATTCTGATTTCATGTATACATTCTGATTTCATGTAACCATTTCTGATCTCAGTATAATTAACAGTTAAAAATGCCGTAACAAGACAAAACCAGTGCTGTTGCGATGGGGCTGCAGCTCAGTGTTGGAGCACTTAGCATGCACAAGGCCTTAGGTTCCAGGTTCAGCACACACACAAGGAGCGCACATGTACTCAGTACTCATTCCCACTTAGCACACACATACTCGGTACACACACACTCAGCATGCACATCCAGCGATGTGCATGCATACACATACTCAGTATGCACACACACACTCACTAGTAACGTATCCCATTTACAGATGAAAAGCACCTTGTTCATAATGTACCATGAACTTGAGACTGTTTTTGAAGAGATTTTTGATAACTTCAATTTTCTCTACTTTTTCTATTTGCATGTCTATGTGTGTGGTGACATGCATGGGTCTGTTAAACACTCTGCCACCTGAGCTAAAGCACCAGCACTAGCTAGAACTCCTGGGTGTGTACATGTTCCGGTGTGTGGGCCTGCGCATATGGAAGCCAGAATTTGACGTAGGTGTCTTCCTCGATGATCTCTTCTTCTCTGAGACAGCCTCTCTCACTGAATGTGGAGCTGGCCAGTGAGCACCAGGGATCCTCCTGTCTCCAGTTCCCCAAGTGCTGGGATTACAGGCATTTATGCACTTCCTCAGTCAGGGGCCAATGTAAGTATAATTCACATGCAGGGTCAAAGCAGGCCATCAGCATCAAGGCTGGAAGGAGATGCTGACATGTGTTGGCTGCTCTCCCAGACTCTAGATGTCTGAATTCTAGCTTGTGTCTGGTCTTCCTCACTCCTTGACTGTCCCAGACAGATTAACTTACGGCAACTGCAGGCCCAGTCCCAGAGGCAAAGGAAGAGCAGCCAAGCTGCTGTGCCGGATGTGTGGAGGACATGGGCATCACTCAGGAGGCATGATGAGAGGTTCCTCCCGGCACAGGATTTTCTGGGTGCAGCGCCCAAGCAGAAAGAGGGGGGCTGGTGTGGCTTCAGAGACAGTGTTGGCAGCTGTTTTTGTTGAAACATAATGTTCACATACACTTCTTGGATACAGAACAACCTGGCTTGTGTGCCGTTATCAAATCCAGTTATCAGAATTTGACCTCCTTAACTAGTCATCCTTTGGACGCTATTACAACAGACTGTTGAAGATTCGGCCTACAGAAAGCTGTTTTGTCTTTTCCTTTTAAAAGGCTGTTCCTATTTAATCAGTTACTGTGCAGTGGAGGGGCCGTGAGCATGTAGAGATGAAAAGCTAACCTGTGGACTCAGTTCTCTCCTCTTACTATATGGATCCTGGGGATCTAACTCAGGTTGTCAGGCGTGCTGGCAAGTGCTTTTACCCACTGAGCCAAAGCACAGGCTCCTGGTTTAGTGTTCTGTTGTTTTGGTAGCACTGGGGATCAGACACCAAAGGCTCATGTGCACCACCTCTGAGCTACACACCTGGCCTCTGTGGTAAAGGGGTGGGCTGCTTTGATCTTGCCCTTTTTTTTTTTTTTTTTTTGCAGAGGCTGGCCAGATGTGGGGCAGAGGGGATGGAAGAGGAGGGACTTAAGCTGTCATCTGTCAGACATCAGTAAGATGCTACCCTTCATGCAGACATGTAGTAAGTCCTAACTCTAATCCTACTCTCCATCCTTCTCAGGTAGAGCAGCAGGCCAGACAGATAGCAGCAGTCAGCATGTAATGAGTCAGAGGTATTTTGTTGAGGGCACCTATGTTCATACCCTCTTGATCTGCGGCATCTTGTAACAGCAGATATGTCTTCCTCGGACCTTACGGAGCTCTGTTCTTTGTTTGGCTGTTATATTTTGTTTGTTTGTTGTGGCCTTAGGTTCTATTTTATATGATGGGAAGACAGCTACTTTGGCACTTTGGACTTCTGTTTGGTAAATGTTCTTCCTTTCCTTTCTTTTACTTTTCCTTTTTCTTTTTAAAAATCAATCCTTTTGCTTTTTTCTATAGTATTGGTCTTCCTTGGGTGTTCTTAAGGTTTTTTAGCCTCAACTGAGAAGTCTGTTCCTACCTAAAGTAATAAAGATCAAAATAGGACTTTTTCTGCCATGTTTGCATTTTATATGTTATAGTAATTTTCTTCTGACTACTTTCTGGAGGAAAGATCTATTTCATTTTTCCACAAATAGAAAGTTATTGATGTTAGACCAGGCATGGTGGCACACACATTTAATCCCAGCACTGGGGAGGCAGAGCCAGGTGGATCTCTGAGTTTGAGGCCAGCCAAGGCTACATTTAAGTCTCAGTCTCTGTCTCTGTCTCTCTGTCTCTGTCTCTCTCTCTCTCTCTCTCACACACACACACACACACACACACTCACACATACACACACTTTCTCTCACACAAACACACACGCATACCCTCTAAGTTATCCGTTCTATATCTCATTCTTTCTTGCTATGTAGGTCAAGATGACATGAAACTTTTGTTCTTGGGGCTGGGATACAGGTCAGTGGTAGAGGACTTGCCTGCCACACACAAGGCCTTAGGTTCACTCCACAGAACCACAGGAAAAGAAACTTGTGATCTTGCCTCAGACTTCCAAATGCTGGGATCGCAGGTCTGTAGTACCATGTTTGGCTCCATTCTATTTTTTAATATTTTAAGATTTAATTGTATTTGTGTGTGCATGTTTGTGTGTGTATGCACATGCGTGTTAGAATGCCAACTGTATGTAGGGAGCCTGTCGAGGACTGAGGAGAAAGTCAGATCCTCTAAAGCTGGAGTTACAGGCGGTTGTGAGCTGCCCAATGTGGGTGCTGGGACCCAAGCTCAGGTCCTCTGGAAGGGCATCAAGTGCTCATGACCACTGAGCCATCGCTCAGCCCCCAGACTTTTTATTATAACCTTTAAAATATGTTCCTTCTTCCTGAGTTAGCCTGGGATTTAAAAAATACAAGAAAGCGCATTGTGTTTGCACTTTAACACATCTGTGCTAGGCAGCCCCCAGAGTACATTAGGCCTAAGAACTTAATCACACTCTTGAGGAACAAGAAGCAAAAACCTGCCGAGTCACACCTCAGTCACGATTCTGCTTCATGATGAACTCACAGGCATGAAGAATGGGGGTTTGAATAATCCCAACGGTTTTTTTTTTTAAAGATGCTTCTAAAAGTCCTCCCCATGTACACAACAAAGAGGTGTTATTCAAAAATGACAACTTTCTGAATTACAGTTGACTTACAATTCGGTTTTCCCAAAATCTGTACCTCGGGCTAGTTAACAACAGCTCCTTAGTGACTGGAGAACAGTACAGGAAGACCTTCAAGCTGAAAGCAAAACACAGAAACAGGGGGAAAAGCTGGCTCAGCACAATTCCAAACAAGCCACTCTGCTGAGTCTGCAACACACTGTGCAGAGTGTCATTTTTCTCTAGGAAATCACAATCAGATGACAAGGAAAGTGTGACAGTGGCTCCCAACATACCTGCCATGATTTGGAAATAAAATCCCCTCCAGTACCCGATTGCTAAGGCTTGGGTCTCCAGTGCTAATGTTCAGAGAGGGGTGGGGCTTTGGAGGTACATGAGGCCTCTGACAGAATCTATACTTCAATCCTGTGATGTGGCCATGAACCAGCATTCCTAGAGGTGGAAGAACTCCACTGCCTCCGGTCCCTCCTGTGTCTAGCTTTCAGCCTCATGTCTACAGGTGAGCAGCTTTCCTCTGCTTTTCCATTGCTATGTTCTCTCCTCACCAGGAGCCTAAGAGCCATGGAACCAGCCAACCACTGACTGAAAGCAGGAGGCAAAGTAAATCTTGCCCATTTAGGTTGTTTTTCTCACATGCTTTGCCACAGTAACAGCGAGCTGGCTACCACAGTACCAGTATAATAGCATTGACGATTTCAACCCTGTCCATGGGACAGGAGAAGGGGATGGTGTGGGGTTCTTCTGCTTCCTGAGACAACCACCACTTGTCTTACACCGTGCTGGTAAGCACTCAGACTGTGCGCAGGGAGCTGGAAGTGCAGCACCAGAAGAAAGTAAAAATGAACAATGCTTGTATATGTTCAGGTACATCCAAAAAGGTACCACCAAATGCTAATCTGCTTCTAGAGAACAGGAAAGGGGTGCTGCTTTTTGCTTCACATAAATCTACTTATTATGTATGCTGAAGAGCAAAGCCAGAGCCTTGCATAGCCTGATCAGGCACTCTAGCCACTGAACTACAACTCCAGCCCCTGGATTCATATCTCTGGTAAATTAATTTCATATTAAATTCTAATATAATAATAATAATAATGGTACAGTTTGGGTAACTTCAGACTCTAAGCAGGCAGAAACTAGAAATTCCTACTGTACACTGTCATAATTCCTGACCCAGAGAAATCAGAGGGTTGGTGTCATTTTAAGATACTCAGGTACAAGGTAATGTGTCACACAGCAATGGAGAGCTGATATAGAGGCTCAGCTATGTATAATTAGACAGACCAAACCTAGTTAAAACCCTGGTCTTGCCACTCACTGGTTCTGTGACACTGGGCAACTAATGTAACCTATTTGGCTTCTTAGTTTCCTCATCTGGAAGTTAGAAGTAATAACAACACCTATTTAAAAGGTTATCAAGAGGTTCTAATGAGGACACCAGCTCCAAGCAGACAGTAGTGCAGTTCTAGTAGAATCGTTATTTCTTGGGTAAACGTTAGAATGAAATAGTTGCTTTCTCCTGTACCTAGGGTAGGCATCAGAATGAAGACTTGTTTCCTAGAAGTACTTTGACCTTGAAGAAATCACTATAGAAGACAGTGACTGTTTTCTGTTATCTCTGGAGTTATTATTTTGAAGGGAGTTTACACCCTTTGCTTGACTTTGGTCACACGTTGGTCATTGGCACTCCTGGAATGTCTTGCATTATTGAATATTAAAAACAGTACACAGTAAGGACCAAAGCTGCAGGGGTGTGATGCTTTCCTTCACAAAACACTTAGATTAGATTAGGGGCTTTGGTTTGAGGAACTTGTTTTACCCTAAAAAAAAAAAGCCTTTCAGTCTAATCAGTAGATGTGCTTCTGTGAGGGTGTTGGAGGTTCGGTTCATCGAGGCTGCACCCCCCTGCTGCATCAGAGCCTACACATTCTGGACTGACCCTCGACTCAAAACTCAGTCCGACAGTGAGCTACTTACTACATTCTCAACTCCATCATGCCTGGTCCCACACATCACTGCAGCAGTCCACTGCGCTCACCACTGAGCCACCTCTCCAGCCTAGGATTCCTGCTAGCAGAACCACCATTTACACACATAAACATATTTTCTTATAAAAATAAAGATAAATGAGTCATTGCTGCAGCCAGCAACACAGATGGAATCACATAAATACCATGTGAAGAACTAGATGGAGCTGGAGAAATAGCTCAAGTAGTTAAGGTGGCTGCTCTTCCAGATGACCAAGGTTCAATTCCTACTCACAGGACAGCTACAAATGTTGGTAACCACAGTTACACACAGGTAAAACAAGCATATATGTAAAATAAAAAAATAAACCTTTGAAAAATCTTTAAGAAGATGTCTTAATCTATCTAATACATGATCTTATTTATTTATTTACTTTTGTTTGTTTAAGACAAGTTCTCAGGCTGGCCTTGAACTCACAAATCCTCTTGATTCCTCAGTGTTGGGATTACACCACCATATCAAGCCATCTGTTTATATTAAAATTCAAGAATAACCAAAGTTAGCTCACTGTGACAAAAACTCCAAATAGGAATAACTTCTGGGAGAAAAAAAACAGGTAAGATTAGACAGAAGTCTGGGACACGGTAGTGGTCGATTTCTTATCTGTGTGAACGCTACATAATGTTTATATAGGCTACCTGTTAGGATGTACATACTGTTCTGCCTAGGTGTTATCTCTCAATTAAGATGTCTACTTACACACAAAGAAATAGCAAAACCAATTACCTGCATTCTAGCCTTCTTTTCAAGGAAGGAGCCCTTAATCCTTTCATGTGATCTACAAGGAAAAGAATCAGAAATCGTGAGCATGTTTTATTTGATTTGGTTTTTTAAGAGGCTTCCTTTGCCCACAACAACTGGGCTGCCTTTGTCAGCTTCCTACTGAGAGAAACTACATGAGGCTCACCATTATGAGCAAGCAGATTCCCACGGGTCTTCGGCTCTTCTGCAGATGAGGAACTTTTCACAGTAGAGAACAGAAACCACTAAAAAGGGTTAGGCCCTGAGCTGATGAAAGCAATTTAAGTCCCATGGGGGTCAGGAGAGCGAGGCAGGAAGATCAAGTGCTAGTCTAACGGAGGTGGGTTGATTTGACTATACCTAGGACATGTGAAACTCTGCCCACAACTTAAAATAAGTAAATAATAAAGAAGAAAAATGGGGGATACTTGGCTAAGCTTATAGATTGGTTGTATACATAAATGCATACACACACACACACACACACACACTATGTGTGAGAATTTAGTGTGAGAAAGACATTTGTGTGTGTGAGGGGGGGAAAGGAGGGAAAGACGGAGGGAGGGAGAGGGAAGAGGAGAGACAGAACAGAGACAGAGACAAACAATGTCTCTGAGATGTAGAACTTTTGAAACGTGTGTCTATGTGAGAGTGACATTTCGCTCTTACCTAATGTCTCGGGATGTAGGAGAAGTTCTGAAACGTGTTTTCCTTACTCGTGATAAACGAGAACTAGGGAAGTTTGAGCTAAGCCTTACCAAACAGATACTCTCCGCTGGGAAAGCAACCAGCACTTTTAACAGGTCTGCCTCACCACAGCGCCCAGAGTCAGACTGCAACCGGAGTTGGGGTTACAGAGGCGGTACAGATCTGGAGCTCAATCAAGCCAGAGGTTAAGCACCAACTGGGACTCGGAGTGCTACCCAGTGCCTCGCGGAGTTCCAGCCTGCTCTCCCCTCACCAGGCACCGACCTCTGCCATCCCCTCTTCAGATCCTAGCGCCCCTATAGGTACCGAGAGGGGTTCACTCACCCTTGTGGCAGTGCGAAAGGAAGTAGGCACGGGCTTTCAGGTTCTCCCTGTCGAAGCGGTCAATGGAGATGGTTGGATACTCCGCCATCTGTCCCTGGAAGGAGCTCATTGCGTCCGGGAAGACTAGACCCGAAGCCCACCTCGAAAGCAGAAGTACATACCGACCCAGGGCGCCACTTCCGGGAACCTGCGAGCCACCTCCCCATAGGCCGGCCCCGCTCAGCCACATCCAATCAAAGGAACCTTGCGGTAGGGGGCGGAGCTAAGGAGTATCCAATCCTGATCCAGCCTCCCAAATCCCTCGGTTTAAATAACTGCACCAGCTGGGCACCGAGAACCAGCGGTGCGCAGTTTGTAGATAACGCTGACTGGTCATAGAGAGACACGTTCCTGACAGAAAGCAAGAAAGAACACGAAAAACGTTTGTTGCACAGATGCAAATCTGCCGCATCTATGGAGAAACCAAGGCAAGAAATGAAACACTGCTGGGAACGGAGGCCAGGAAGTTTCCCTTTTCTTAACCTTTTCTTAGCCTTACATGCATTTCCTCAGATCTATGGAAGATCGAGTTAGTTTTTTCTTTGTTTGCTTGCTTGCTTTTTGTTTGTTTGTTTGTTTGTTTGTTTCGTTTGGTTGGTTTGGTTTGGTTTGGTTTTTGTCTTCTCCCAATTTGTATTTTATAAGGTAACCACGAGGATTGGGATGAGTCACTGCCTCTGACTCTTGGATAACAGATCCCGTTGGTAGTCGTTCCCTCTTCTGTACATAAGCTAACTATATTTTGAAGGCTACAAGTCAGACATAGAGTCTTGGGTGGAGGGGGAAGGAGTAAAGATCCAGTTGATCTTCTGGGCTCCAGCAATCATTGGAACTGTATTTTTAAGAAGTCAGGATATATAAAGAGACAGAAGGAGAGGATGTGGGAGGGAAAGTGTGGTAAAGTGTGTAGTAATCGTATTAAGATCCACCAAAGACTTTGCCAGTGCCATTTATTGTCTCCTTCCTAGCAAGTTCTCCTCAGACACTAGGCACTGTTGATCAACTGGAACCTCCAAATCCCGCTATGCAGAACACTGTGGCAAGCTTTAGGAGGGTGGACAGGAAAAAGAGCAGCGTCTGCAAAAACTGAATCATCAACTGGTTTCAGTACTGTGGAGAGGTTAGAATGTTGCAGATCCAGAGGCTAGTTATCATATCCTGAGCTAGCTCTAGCCATTGGGAATAGCCATTCTTTGTCCATCTCTGTTGGAACTAACATATTGTGACTAACAAATGAAAACCTTTTGGAATCTATTAGTTTAGAAGACTACTATTTTCCCCCAACCCGAAAGCTAAGAATGTCATCAAATAGCATCTTGGCCCCATAGAAAAGCTTCCTCATCTTTGCTGTACCCGCCTGTCTGATGTACACTATATTTTAAATATGACTTGACTTTCAACTTTCTTCTATGAAACTGTGAAACTCCATGTTGGAACGTGGAATTTAGGATGCCCCAAATCAGTCTTCCCACCCCAAGGTTATTAAAAATGGCCCCAGAATGAACTCTTTTTTTCCCTTTTAAGATGAGGTTCTCTGTCCACAGTCGTTACACAACTAACTCTGATGTGCCATCCGAGTTCAGCACATTTGAAAAACCACAAAAAATGAAGAATATGGCAAAGAATATTTTCACAGAGACAGAAGTGATCATGGAATGATGCCAGGAACAAGCTCTGAGCAGAGGGATCAGAATGCCGTGGTCAGAGAACATCTGGTTATTCTTGCAGTCACAATACCTGGTTCTATTCACATTCAGATTTTCATAAAGAGGAAGCAGGGAAGTAGAGAGAAGTGCTCTAGACACACACCAATATATCTATTCTACCGCAGTAGCACCGGGAAAGCCTGGGGTGTATAGAAGATGGTCTTTCCTGGACTACGGGAGGACAGTTGCTGTGGCTGGGTTGTCTATACAGGACAATAAATTCTGCACTGAGTTTGGTCGTCTACAGAATTTCTCAGAAGTTGGAGTTCCTCAAGAGGCAAGGCAAAATAAGATTCATAGTCTTACTTACTTGTTCACTTCTTTTCCCTTTACGATGTATACAGTAGGAAATAATTGTGTGTAGCCGTCCAGCAGCCATGGGAGAACTGGGTTTGCCTGAAAGGGGGGCTGGAAATGGAAAAAAAGGTGGGGGGAGGGCGAGAGAAGAATGAAGCCAAGGCAAAGTTCTGATCAAGGCTCTAATTTTAATGTTCAGATCTGCATTTATAAAGGGGAAAACCACAAAACCCATCCCCTACTTCAGCTGGAGTATGTTGTAAAGCAAGGTTAGCGCTGGCAGCCAAAGCAGCTAGGTTCACATGGGAACCTGCAACAGCAGCCAGGGCAGATGTCTCTGTCCAGGTTGATAAGACCTGTCTTGGCAAACGTTCAAGGTCTGCTTAGCCTGCTCAGGCCTGGGAAGGCCACAGTTGTGAGAATCAGGTTGCCACTGTTAGCAACATGCACTCTCACATTCTTATGACTGAACTTTTTCCATTTAAGACCCCTTTTCCTTGGAGAAGTTTTACACAACACTGGACACTTAAGTATATAAAAAGGGCATGCAAATAAAAAATCTGCTGATATTAAGTCCTAAAGAGATCTTTTAAAAAGCAAATTTGTCTACTACTGGATGGGCAGGCCTATTTCTTTTCTTTTTTTTTTTTCTTTTTTTTTTTTTTTTTGTGGTGGTTTTTCGAGACAGGGTTTCTCTGTGTAGCTCTAGCTGTCCTGGAACTCACTCTGTAGACCAGGCTGGCCTCGAACTCAGAAATCTGCCTGCCTCTCCCTCCCAAGTGCTGGGATTAAAGGTGTGCACCACCACTGCCCAGCTAAGCCTGTTTCTTTTTACAGAGAGAATTAAATCTTGACAGTATTTGGTGCTTCAGGAGGCAGAATAACTTTAGCATGTTTTAGAGATGATCAATACTAATTTTATAATCACCTGTGCTGAGACTTGCACAAGACAACAAACAAAATGGCAGATGGATATTTATAACCATTTCAGAAATGGTTGAAAATTCTGTTCTATTCCCAACAAATTGGATTTTTTGTTTGCTTTGTGGGTTTTTTTTTTTTTTGAAGTATGGTTTCTCTATGTAGCCCTGGCTATCCTGGGCCTTGCTCTGCAGACCAGGCTGGCCTCAAACTCAGAGATCTGCCTGCCTCTGCCTCCCGAGTGCTAGGCTCAAAAGCATACACCACAATGCCCAGGAATTTGATTTTTTTTAAATAAAGCTCAAATCAGCATCTCAAAGAACAACTTTGGAAATCAAACATTCCAACATAATACAATTCATCCATATATTAATTTTAATACTTACATGCTAAAGGATAATGGTAGGAAAATATTAAAAAGTCTTGGCTTTCCATAATTAAACCATTGTTTCTATGTAAGAAAAAAATGCATGTACAGCAAAAATAATGAAGTTCTTGAATGTGAGGTACTTCGAGCAGTGTTTGTCAGAGTTGCATGCCATGACAGCATGTGTAATGCAGAGTTTGTGTTTTATGTTTAGAAATGAGCCTGGCAGGTGTGGTGGCACAACCCTTTGATCCCAGCACAGGGAGGCAGAAGCAGGTAGATCTCTGTGAGTTTGAAGCCAGGCTGGTCCACATAGCAAGATCCATGTCAGCCAGAGCTACATAGAAAGACTCATCTCAAAACAACAGCAAACACTAAAACAGAGACTTCTGTGAACTGTGCTGTTTGACAAAGATGTACACTGGTACAATCTCCTCAGATTAATCATGTGTTTGCTTCTGAGTTCATTTTTGGCCACTGTGGGCTCAGAAATCTTTTCCTCTTCTTACAAACTAAGGCAGGAAGAGAAGTCAAGGAGGGTCAAAGAGAATTGCTGGGGTTTCTGGGGAGAGTGGGAGGGAGAGGCAGGTGTGGCTGTAATCAAAGGACATTGTTTAGGCAGCTTAGTAGTTAACACTTCGTACTGCTCTGGCAGAGAGACTTACATCACTTACATCGGGTGGCTCAAAAGTCACCTATCATTCTAGTCCCAGGGGATCCAACACCCCTGGCCTCCATAAGCGTCTGTACACAGGTGCACTTACCCACTAAGACATAGACATGTGCATGCATGTACAGACACACAGAGCACACACACACATGACTTTTTTAAAAGGTACATTGTTTACATGCATGAAATCGGTATATGGGATACTACCTAGGGTTCAGTTAAGAAACCAAAGAAGCCCAGTGCCATACTCTAGGAAATCTGATGGTCAAAACTCATTTATTTGTTCAACAAATAGTCATCCAGTCTCTATTATGTTACAGCTCCTAGGCTGAACACTAATGCATAGTGTAAAGCAGTCAAAAAACCCTTGTTCACTGAATGCCTATCTAGTAAAATGTGTCACCAGCACTTGGGTAGTTCCAGATGCTGTCTGAAGTGTTCTGTGTTTGGTATTTCTGTCTCACAGCAACCCTAGCAGACAGGTTCTTATTGTTCAGTTATTACATTGTTATGTAAATCACACAAGGTCCTGCTCTCAGTAAGCAGAGTCCAGACTTAAGTTCAAGGCCACTGTGTTCTGAAGCTCCTCCCTCATAGCTACCTTGTCTTTCTTGCTCGTCGCTTCAGAGCAGCAGCAGCAGTGAGATGGTGAAATATATTTCCCCACTCTAAGCATGCTGCGTTCACATTTACTGCATGCTAGGAGCTGTTTGGATAGGTATGGCTGGAGCAAAGTGACCCAGGATTACAAACCTGTAAGACTTCATGGCCTTGTAAACCTCTGAAGCGTTTGTTGTTTTGCTGTTTGTTTGTTTGGTGTTTTCTTTTCTTTTTTTACTGTGGATAAAATGGAAAGCTATTGCAGGGTCACAGCCCAAGTCCAAGACTGACATAATCTGATTTAGGTTTTAAGTGTCTGTGCTGACTGTTGTGTGGAGAATAGACCATGTGGCTGGGGAGCGAGGTTGGGAATTAGTGTGGTGGCCGGAGACTGCCAAGAGATGGCTTTTTGGACTTGTGTGGGAAGCTATTAAAGCCAACCGGTCTTGCTGATGGATGAATTAGACAATCATCAATGGCTCTCGACTCAAAACACTGATCTTGAATCACTTTTCATCGAAATAGGTGATATTAACTATCAGTTCAGATACTGATGGGAAAACAAACCTATAGATGGTACGTTTTTGTTTAGTGATTGCCAGACACCATGATGGACGGATTCCTTGAATCCAAATACACTATGTTACCTTCTATCAGGATTCAGATTCTGTAGGATCTCTATTCTCTCTCTCTTTTTTTTTTTTGGTTTTTCGAGACAGGGTTTCTCTGTGTAGCCCTGGCTGTCCTGGAACTCACTCTGTAGACCAGGCTGGCCTCGAACTCAGAAATCCGCCTGCCTCTGCCTCCCAAATGCTGGGATTAAAGGCGTGCGCCACCACCGCCCGGCCTTTTTTTCTTTCTTTTTTTTTTTTTTTTTTGTTTGTTTTTGTTTTTTTGCTATTCTCTCAAACGCTTTCAAATAACAGTGAACAGCAGCGAACAGCGCCCACCCGGGGCCTCCCTCTGCAGAGAAAGACTTCTTTGCCCAGTCCAGGCCTTGTGCATGCGCACAAAGACCCAGAAACGGGGGGCGGGGCCGGAGGAAACTGGGCTTGGCTCGCTCACGTGGGCTGTCCGAGCAGCGTCACTGCGTTGCTAGGAGACACGCGGGTTGCACCGGCCGCAACAGTTGACCTCTGGCTGTTTCAGCCCAAGATCCCGAGTAGAGAACACGAGCACCGCTGCGCCCTCCTGCGAGGCCGGCTGATCGAGGGTAACCGCGGATAGCGGGAGCCGGACCTGAGCGGATGCGCAGCGAGGACCCGGGCCCTGACAGCCGTGCCCCTGGCTCGGCCCCGCCCCGGGAGCTCAGGCCCCGCCCCTTCCGCCCGGCCGCCCAGGTACCTGGGGTTTTTTCCTCTTTCTTTTAGGGCGGGTCTTCACTTGGTCCCTCCTACATCGTAGGACCCGCTACCTTGCTAAATTTTCCGCCTCCTCAAGTCGGCTAGTGTATAGCCTTATGATGCCCGGGTTCAGAGAACTGTCTCTAGTTCAGCTTCTTCTGGGCAGATTATACCTTTCAGACATCGTGATTTATGGCAAAAAAGAAAGTGGTTTCTGGCAGACAACACGCTAGCTGTGAGAACCCTCTTACAGGGTGGCTTTACAGGAACGCAGACTGGCACACCTGGACAGTGGACAGATCAGAAGGGAGTGCTGGGTGGGGGGCACTTTTGTCTTTAAAACGAACAGCTGATTTGAGGACTGTGTTCAGAAAACGATGTTCGGACTCAGTGAGCGAACTGCGTTCAGAATACAGTCCCTGTATGTTCATTGTCTCCACCAAGGTTTACATGTAGTTTAAAGGGGTCCTGCCACCTGCTAGGAGCACAAATAATGATAGAAGGTGAGGAGATGGGGGTTGGAAGATTATGCATGTTATGCATGTAATTACGGGGTTACAAGGCAAAAGCTTCAGCGATAGCACGCTGGACTCAGCCACCCACCCAAATACACCAATTAAGGAGACACACCACGCGAAAAGTAGAGAAAGATGTAATTTAACATGGTACATTAGCGAGGGTGATAAGGGAAAAGGTCCTGGGACTCCAGATTTGTGTTTGGGATGCTGATATAAACTTTAGGGTTAAGTAGAGTACGCAACTAAACAGGGCACAAAAGGTGTGCATAACGGTCTCGTTTAAGTTGTGAGCCCAGGTTGTATTGCCTCTCACCCCTGTGGTATCAACTCTGATGCTGCAAGGCACCTGGTGGAAATCCAAGATTTCTCAAATTCTTGGCTGCCATATGTCTTCAGCTTTGAGGGGTGGTGAGATAGTTTAAATAGACGGACCGTGATGGGATGGTTAACATCCTCATGCAGTTGGGCATCCTTCTGACCCAAAGTAAAAGAGTCAGACACAAAACCAAGGCAAAGGAACCAGGCTTCAGCCTCCTTGTGGGCCCAAATGAAGAGTTTCTGTGTTGTGTTTTTGTAGCAGTTTCTGAATGGCTGAAGGAAGAGAGCTCAAAGAAGCTGGCTACATCATAGGTGACTACTGTTACACTAGAACTTAATGTCAGGGACTTAAGATTAGGGGGATTTTTTTTCAGTACAGACATAACCCTTAATAGTGCTTAATGAAATTCAGTTTATAAAAAGTAGACATTCAAGCATCACCACTTCCTGTTTATAGTGGTACATATATGTATTATGGAAATTAAGTGTGTTTTATTATATAATTTTGTTTGCTATGCATATACTATGCATGGGTATTTATTATCTGAGCAAAACTAGAAAACTGATTTACAGAGCCTTACAAAAACAGAAAGAAATATATAACTGTTATTTAGTGTCTTTATTTAAAGAGTAAAAAGGAAAAAGTTATGCCTTTCACAAAAGATGGAGAACTTTCTTTTCTGGCAACAAGTTAAATATTGAAGCATCTATATTTTTATACTGTTTAGATCTTATGCCATTAAGGTTAGTCTTCTTTTGCAGTTACGAATTTTAAAACAATTCTGTGCTACTTCAAAATTCACCCATTCATTATAAAAGGTAATAGCATAAAATGATTTTTAAAAAATGCTTCACTAAAAAAAATTTGAGGGAATAGCCATTTAAAAGAAACATCAGGCCTGAACATTAGCCAGAGAAGAAGACAACTAAATAATGTCCTCCAGTTTATTGGCATACATTGATACCAGCATCCCATAAAGCCAGGTGTGAGTCAAACATCTGAAATCCCAGCTCTAGGAGATGAAGCCAGGAGGATCAAAAGTTCAAGTTCATTCACAGGGAGTTCAAGACCACGTTTAAACAACGTGAGACCCTGTGTCAAAATCTGTACACAAATCTCCTGCTTGGAATTTTACAAATCACATCTCTGGCATAATATTACCCACAGGTAAGTCTCTCACCGCTCACTGTAGGCACTAGTTTCGCATCCTTCCCATATTTGGGCAACCAGTCCAGACTATTAGCTTCAAATTCAGCTACACCAATCAATCCAAAAGCAGCAATGAGCATCCTTATCAAGAAGTTCCAGCAGCATCGCCACCGTCGGATTTGCCCGTGGTTTCCTGCTTCGTTTTCAGGTGAGCCTCTGTGTCTTGAAGTCTCTGGAACTCTTTGCACATTAGCTACCTCCATACACTACAACTTTACAGGAGTTGGTGTAGCAGACTATACTGATGCTGAGGTCATCCACACAGGCTCGTTGGTTGTGACTTTCTTACTCATCTGTTTGTAACCTGCCAATGGAATGTTTTGAAGGAGTTCCAGAAGATTCCACTGAGCTGGACAAAAAAAGTGCTAAAAAAAAAATACCTTGGTGGAGACTCAAAACCACTTCTTGAAGCATCAAGTATGATAGGATGTACACCAGTCATGCTAAACTCCTTCATTGCCCAGACCACCCAATGCAGACATTGCTCTATGGACCAATATAGTATCATAGGCTAGCCCAGGGCCACCTTATGCACATCTCTCAGCCTCTAGTGCTGCAGCCTGTTATCTTCCCAAGGTTTCATCTGAAATGATAGTGATACATTTTTATCATTTGGACTTCTTCAACAAGATATGCTGCTGTTCCAGCATGCTAGGTATCTGGTCAATAACTGCCAACAATCTCTGCAGTTTTAACAGTTTTAAGGGTGTTTGGCTTTGGTTCAGTTCCTGGGTGCTGACTTTCACTGACCTATGTAGATCTGTCTGCGAGACCTGGTATTCGAAGACCTTAAAGAAGGGGGCAGACTATAGTCAAATGCTGTAGACAGCTTCAGTTTCATGTACCTTTATACATGCATGCAATAAAGGAAGCGGTGATTCAAGAAGGTCATTTGAGTTCAGAAAAATGTGATCAGAAAATCATGTAAATAAACATCAGTAAGCACGTGAGTTTATGTAAATAAACAGAGTAGCCCTTTTCCCAGAACGTTCTCAAGACAGAGCAATTTAAACACAATTGCCTGGCACTGCTGTTGATTGTATCCAGGAAGGCATGAAAGCATGGCAGAAGGCCATACCCAGGTTCAGGTACATTGAAGACAGCAACTCAGCATAGATTTTCACCAGATTGGGTTCTATAGCTATGTTCTGACCCCCAGTAAGTTGTCTTAGAAATTGAATGCAAATGTTTGTCACTGCAGAAGGCACAAATAAATGTCTTATAAATTGAATGCAAATATTTAAGGCATGAAATCATGTCCAAGAACAATCCAGGGGACAAAAATGCACCTGAAATATAAAAGGCCCTCTATTTTTTTTTCCTGGAGCCTCTCTCACAGTTCCCACAAGGCATGGTTCACCATGTGACATTCTTTTGAATGTATCCTGACATCCTCCTCTTTTTCTTATTTTTAAAAACATTATAGGATGTTTATATTATATATGTATGTGTTATATGTGATATATATATATATATCTCACATGCACACACAAATATGTATGCTTACATTTTTTAAAGCCAGAGTGGTAGATAAAGTTGATTGGTTTCAGGCATCTATTCTGATTTGGAGCCATTGAAATCCTAAGGGTAGCATGAAAAGTACAAGGTTAGGTGCAAGAGCACCGTGCTTGATGCATTGCCACCAGGAACAAGGATCCATGCCCTGTTAGGCATGGGCAGTCTCCTCTGCTAACCTTTGTTCTGAAATTCCAGGCCACTGCTTAGGAAATGTCTGAAGGATGTCGTGCTGGTACCCAGTGGTCTAGTTCTTTACACCCTAATGGGATAGAATAAGGGCTGCATGGAGGGTTGAGCATCCTGAAAATGCCAGCAAGCTTGAGCAATGGACTCGAAGGGCACAGTTTTTAAAATCAGAGTAAATATGGTAATAGCAAGAGCATTCAGGGGAGTCTCCCTGTATACTAAGCTGTGCAGTTTCATCTGTGTTTACTCCTTGGCCAAGTAAGCTGCTTCTGGATATAGATGCATATCTTTGAGGTAAATTTCATAACCAAAGAACACTGTAGTCTTGGCTTTAGTGGTTTCTTCAACCTTCTCCCAATGTGTACATCTGTATAGTTTATACAGCTTGGCTCACAAGCTCACAAGCCCACTAGATTTTGGGTTGTTCCACATGGTTTTTTTGTTTTTCTTTTTCCTGTCCACTTTTTTCTTTCTTTTTTTGTTTGTTTCCATCAGTTTAACGTCCACCAGTTCTTCGGACTTCCCTTTTAGTCATGGATGAAGTACTCCAAAAAGCTCATCCCTCTGCTTTCTCCTCCTGTTTGGCTTCTGTCCCACTCGACCTGCCATGCCACAGAGTCTCTCTGAGGCACTTCATGCTCAGTAAGGACAGTGTCTTTTATGTGTCTCCCTGCAGTCCTCCCAACAGTGATCAGTATGTAAACCACTGCATTTTAAAATGCTGAGTTGCTAGCAGAATTAGTAATGACACTACATTTCCCCATAATCACAGAAGCATTTAAACAAGGAATGGTGTGCCCTCTTTTTCTCTCTTTTTTTCTTTTTTAGTTTGTCTATTCAAAGCGTAGCTCTCATTCTAAAGAGAATCTAGGCTAAATGTAAGTGTGGCCATGGCCTGAGAACATGGGCTCAGGTCACCTTGCATGCCGTGTTCCACTGTGGAAGAGAGTAAATGAAATTGGTAGCCACAGAGGAAAAGACAGCCATAACTCGATGCATTTGCCAATCATATTGGTAAGGACATGAGACAGGCAGGTTAGGGCAGAGCGGGGAAACGGCTTCTGCGGGTTTTTGATGTTGTAGTTGATGGCCTAGGAGTCTGCTAAATAACACCATCTGATCCTTTTTCTTCGAAGCTGGATCCAGGGGTTGAGAGTCCATGGCTGTTAAATCCCTAGGGATGATCCCAGATGACTGAATCCTCAGACTCTCCAGCCCAGGTAGCTTTAGGGAATTTCAGTTCACAAGACTCACTTCATTTTTGGTTTTTAAGAACTAGAAAGAATAGCATTTGCATCATAGCATAGTCACTGCAGGTATTAGATTTACTTTTTCCATTATGGCGAGATTCACATGAAATCTTCAAATGTCTGATAGTGTCTTTAAGGTGGGTGGGTTCTCCTACTGAGAAAAAAATGGTAATTTCCTGTAACTTCAACTGAAGACAACATCTTTCCCACCTGTATATAACATGTGGCATTTTTATATGCATAGTTAACGCAATTGCTTAACCTCAAAGCAACACAGTGCTCCTGGCATGATGCTCAGGGAAATATTTTTGAATGATACAAGCAAGTCAAAGTATTTTGTTATACATCAAGCAGCTAAGCCTAGAGTAAGCATAATGGGGAATCGAAACCGAGCCGCGTGCCTCTGCCCTGAGGAAAAAAGACTTTATCTGCAGAAGCACAGAAGCCACCCAGCCACTAACTCCGTAGAAAGACGTGATTAATTTTGAGTATTTTAAAAGGTTTTATTATTTTAAAATTATTTTTAATGAAGTGTTCATGTGTGTCTAAGAGTGGCAGGTACAATTGTGTGCAGGGCCCAAGGGGCCAGTAGAGGGCAGTGGTGAACTCCTGGCGCTAGACATAAAGGTGGTTCTGAGCACTTGCTAGATACAGAGAAAGGGACTCCATCTTTTGCAAGGACAATTAAAAACTTGTTACCACTGAGCCATCTCTCTAGCCTCTTGACTGGTTGTGTTTCGTGTTTGAGACAAAGGATCTTGCTATGTAGCTCTGGCTGTCCTTGATGGAACTCCCTATGTAGAGCAGCTGGCCTTGAACTCACAAAGCTTTGTTTCTGTCCCCCAAATGCTGGGATTAAACGTGCACACCACTACGCCCAGTTTGAATGTATTTTTACTATAGTAACTCCACACTTTTCCCTCTTGTGATTCTTTGTATCCTATTTTCTGTGTATGTAACTCATCCCCCCTGTGTAAGGGAGTTAACTAGGCTTTGTCACATATGTCTAACTCAATTGTTCGTCATAGCTAGTGGATAGTGACTTGAAGGGCTTCACAGTGAAATGTGGGAAATTACAAAACAAGAAACTGCCTTGTTGTTTTGTCAGACTTTCCAAAACCCTTACAATACCATAACAGTGAAATCAATAAAATACATGAGCCTGAATCTAGAACAACTGAGAGACAAAAGTTTAAAACTCACATGCTAACAAAACTTTCATTTTCTCTAACTAAACTTCATGTCCATTTGCACACAGGGGAAAAATGCCAAAAGCAATACTAACGATTTGTCTGGCGAGTTACTGAAATCATCAGAATTGGAATTATACAACTCTAGTAATTTCATTTGAATTAATTTAAATCTGGAACTAAGCCAAACAAAGGTTGGAATATGATATCCAAATGGAATCCAGACAGCCTTCTATTTAGGATGTAATAGTATAAGCAATGTCACAAAAGTCTGGAGGGTATAGGAGGAGCGTAGGGAAATTTGTCTTTCCTAGGCCAGCCCATTAATCCATGAGTATGACTGATACTCAGAGCTGAGCCAAGGACTTGGCCTCCTGACTGTCTCCCTCTCTTTCATTAACTGTAAGAAGAGACTTGTCAGCTACATTTTGCACACTGAGGAAATATTCAAGAAAATTCAACAAGTTTGTATTTTTTTTCCTTTTCCTAATTTTCCCTCCGCAAAAGTAAATTTAATGCATCTGTAAAGGCATTTATAAAGGCATCTGTTGTGAATATGCTCATACACTCCTGATTTACCATGTTTGGGATAATGTTCACCCAGTGGCAAGGAGGAATATTTCTAATTGATGCAAGGATGATTTTATCTTTTCTATCATTGCATTTTAATGTATCTCTTGGCATTTTTTTTTAAAAAATTAACCTAATGAGAATTTGTTACAGTGATTGAAAAATACATAAATTCCCTTCTGGAAACTTCTTTATGAAGTGACAAACTTCTTTATGTTTTAGATGAAAGAAACAGGTTTAATAGAATGGATTCAAGGAATGATGGGGAAATTCTGGGTACTTTATGTCAACTATTTTTTGTAACAAAATAAGTATTCGAGGAAAACAAATACAAGAAAATATCTTTGAAGAGCTAACTGTGGTGTTGAGCATATTCAATGGTAGAATATTTGCCTAACACTCAAAAGGTCTCGAGTTCAATCCCAGTAATCAGAATGAAAAGTCAGCAATCGAAGTTTGGTAAGAGGATAATTAAGGTGACCTGGACTTGGATAGCTGAATGTCCTAGACCAACAGTAACCACCTGGGTCATTTAAAATCAGTCATCTAACCCAACAGTCAAGCAACTAGTGTGGGATATGTGCAATTGTCTTCCCACTTTGGTCTACCAGAGGGAGTGTGACATTGTGACCCAAGAAAATAGGTTATGATGTCTTCAGAAACCTAGAAATAGATGGGTGTCTCAGGAGCAAGAAAGGGAACTGAAAGAGAAGAAGACTGTCTACTCTTTTGATTTGAAAGCAGCCAGGGATGGCCTTATCTGGAATCCTTCTGCCTTGACCTCACAAATCCATCACACTTTGAGAATCTTCTGCTTCTTCTTCTTCTTCTTCTTCTTCTTCTTCTTCTTCTTCTTCTTCTTCTT
>NW_021604604.1:10106879-10118627 GCF_004785775.1 Grammomys surdaster | reverse complement strand
TTCTTCTTCTTCTTCTTCTTCTTCTTCTTCTTCTTCTTCTTCTTCTTTTCTCTCCTCCTCCTTCCTCCTCCTCTTCTTCCTCCTCCTTCTCTTTAAGGAGGAATAAGGGGGGGGAAGAGTGAGAATATAAATCAATGGAGTAGTGATGGAATATTTTGACAACATATTGAGCAGATAGAAATGACAATAGGCTTTCATAAACGTGAGAACTCTACTAAATAACTTCAAATGCAATTTTATTTAGGGATGAAATTAACTATTCTCTGTGTATCTTCCAGGGTTTAGGAGTAGTTTAGATGTATCAGTTTGTTTCCCAAAAATAACAGTATTGGAAATGAATGTTAAAAGGTGAAATGTTCACTTCAAAGTTCTGTCTGTCTGTCTCTGGCTCTCTCATCATTTTTGTTCATTCTAAAGGTCTTGAAAACTGTAAACATCATGTTACCTATTAATATTGTTCTAACTTCTTTCAGAAATAATTGCTAATGAGGCCTCTGTAGCCATGGCTACTTCTGACGTGAAACCAAAATCAATAAGTCGTGCCAAGAAATGGTCAGAGGAAATAGAAAATCTGTACAGATTTCAACAAGCAGGATATCGGGATGAAATTGAATATAAACAAGTGAAACAAGTCACCATGGTAAACTTCACTGCTCTTTATAATATAAGCTGACACACCCTTTTGTTTCTATAAATGTTTGCTTTGGATAAGCATTATCAGATGGTGAAATGTATTTTAATAACATTAACAAAACAGAACTGAAGGGAGTTCTCTGTCATTCTTCATTTGAAGAGAGGGAGACTAAGCTTATACAGGTGGTCTGCATTGTGGGGGACAGCGTGGTCCCTTGACTGGGCACACTCACACTCACTGAACTGCACAGTGCTCACACACGAGTCTTTATCAATAGACTGAGAAAACAGTCCTTCTACATACACCCTGGTAGCTCTATTAGCACATGCTCAGTTTGTGGTAAAATATCCTTTCCCCTCTGCATATCTGGGCTGTGAATTAGAAAGGAGTTGCGTATATTATTTTCTTCTTTTCCTTTTCTTTTTTGGTGGTTTTGTGATGACCCCCAAGCATAAAATACTTGTCATTGCTACTTCGTAACTATAATTTTGTTGTTATGAATTGTGTTATAAATATCGATATTCGGGATATTTGACACGTGACCCCTGTGAAAGGGGTTTTGACCCACAGGTGGAGAACCCATGATTTAGTCCCTGCCTCTGAAGCCTATGATAGACATAGCTGTTTGAGCAGGGGCCCTGGACTCACTCCCAGTGTCCCTCTGGGGTTTTCATCTTAGAAATTACAAGGTTTTGGATCACTTAGAAACATAACAATAAATTTTGGTTTATTTGGCACATGTCTTCAGTCTTGGCCATAGCGCAGACACTAAAACCTTGAAACTGGACTCTAAAGAAAAGCACTTAATTCAGTATGAGCGCTCCAGAATAAGGCTGAGGTTTGCATTACATGTGTACTCCATGCTCCAAGAGCACAAGGTTTTGTTTTGGTTTTGGTTTTTGGTTTTTGGGTTTTTTTTTGTTTTTCGAGACAGGGTTTCTCTGTGTAGTCCTTGCTGTCCTGGAACTCACTCTGTAGACCAGGCTGGCCTCGAACTCAGAAATCCGCCTGCCTCTGCCTCCCAAGTGCGCAAGGTTTTTAAAACGTAATCGCGGACTTTAATTTTTGATGCAGGTTGTTTAATGGTGAAACATGAAGTAAAATCACACTGGCGTGGAATTCATTCATCCTCTCTTCCTTCCGGTGCAGGTAGACCGTTGGCCAGAGACAGGCTACGTGAAGAAACTTCAGCGGAGGGACAATACTTTCTATTACTACAACAAGCAGAGGGAGTGCGAGGACAAGGAGGTCCACAAAGTGAAGATTTACGCCTACTGACCTTTCCCGTTTCTTCGGCTTGGCGATGGTACTTTAAGAATTGGTTGTTTACATTCTTCCATCATGTAAATGTCATTTTACAAAACAATCCACAATTCTGTCTTTAATTCATGGTGTCTTACACAGCATAAACACTGAGAAACCTGAAACTGGCCAGTTATCTTGTCCGTTCTGAAGCGCAGTTGCAGAGAACCTTAGAATCTGGCCCTCCCCTCCACCACCTGCGGAGCACCTCAATGGCTCCCTTGGAAACCAGCGGGTTAGAAGCCCTGGGGAATGGGGTGGGATTAGGCTGTGTATTTCCTTAGAGGACATTAGTACTCCAGGCAGAGTCCCCTCCTAACACATCTCTGCCTACAATAGTACTTGTATTTTTTGGCCTGGAGGTTTTGGTTTTGTCTCTCAGGTCCTTTGCCTCTTGCTAGACACACTGGAAATACGAATGATGCGTACCCTGGAGGAGCCCTCCACAAATGTAGAAAACAAGCATGACGCTGTATGTATGTATGTATGTATGTATGTATGTATGTATGTATGTATGTATGGGATTAGTCCTCAGTATCACAGGAGGACAGACCACCCAACACATGCACAGAGAGCCAAAGAGCCAGAGAGTAAAACATATTGCACATTACTATATAAATACAAGTATTTATACTTTTAAATTAACATGTAGTGATTTATTTACCAGTGCTGAGATAAAATACAAGACCTCACAAATTCTAGCCAATCACTCTCCCACCAAGTTACATCCCCAGCCTTGGCTTAGTCAGCTAGTTAGTCCTGAAAGTCTGTTGGTCACTGTGCTATTCAAGCTGTCTTTGAACTGATGATCCTCTTACCCAGCCCCACCTTCACACAAGCGCTGGGATTACACCACCATTTCTAACCCTTAGGTTCTCAGAAAGCAATTAGGCCTGAAGGTTTGAGCTGATGGTGCCCAGTGAATACCCTGTCACCTGTTTTGGGTTGACTTACGTTCTCTTTCTAAACTCGTCTAAATTCCACCCGACCCCCTCAGCACCTGTGGATGTGATGGTGCTCGCACCACCACAAGTTCCAAGCAAGAAAAGTGTTGACTTTAGAGTATATCCATGCAGTCTTTTCATTGGATTATCTTGACATTCATTTTGTTGATTTTTTAAAAGCATTTCCAATCACAAAAATAACCCAATAAACAAACAAAAACCCAAACTGCACACTGAAACTGCTCAGGGAAACTTTGAATAGGCATGAATGGGTCAGTTTCATCAAAACTAGAAAAGCTTTTTTTCTAAGTAAGTTTATATAGCCATCTTGCTTGGAGATTCATCCCAAGGGAGCAGCCTTCCAACTTAGACCTCTAGGTCTGGGACTGCCTCTCCACACCATCTCAGTGTTCTCATTATGCAGAGTACACTTAAGACCTCATATGGGCCTTAGTGTGTACCATTTCCCACATATGACTGAGAAGACACTCAGGGGTGTTGTTCCTTGGTGGTTGCAGCAAGGTAAGAAAACACTAACAATTAGAGGATTTGGTAGGTCAGCCACCTTGTTTAAAATGGGAACCAGTGGACGCCTATTCCTGGAAAAAACAAAGACCAAAACAAAAGCAGTTAAGACAGTGTTAGGGTGAGTTTTGCTTTCAGAAGGGGAAATGGCTCCGTTCTGTAGTAAGTACAGGATTCTCTATGCTTTAGTTCAGGATTCTGATGCAGTAGACAGAAACATGAAGATCCAGAGCAGGGCAGGCTCCAGAACAGCCCCGGACCACAGTCAGTGGGATGCTGCACTGTTTTGTCAAGAGAAGTTCAAGAGCCTTCATGGGTTTGCAGGTGTAGATGTTCTCTTCTGGGTCTTGGAACAAGGCGTCCCTTGGTCTTATTCTGGAGATATGAACCCAGCTGTCCATTGCAAACAGTTTGGCCATCAGGGAGAGTACTTAGGTGCCGGGGTCCAGTCTCAACACAGGATCAGAGTTCTCAAGTGGAAGCAGGGATATCTGGAAGGCAGATAACAACAGACACAGACACCTTTTCAGGTACAAACTGACAGGCAAGTTTTCAAGGCTTAAAGTTGCTCCCCCTCAACCCCCCCCCCCCCACTGCTTGAGGCTGCACACACACTGCATTCTCCTGTGCACTTTTCTTTTCTCAAACTCCCACACTCCTACACACCTCTGTGTGTTTCCCTCTCACTCACACACACCTCACACACACCACATCCACTCTCCTTTAACTCACACACACTCCATACACACCTCACATTCTCTCTTCATTCACTTCACATTCTCTGTCTCTGTCTCTGTCTCTCTCTCTCTTTCTGTCTCGCTCTCTCTCTCTCACACACACACACAAACACACACATTATCTCTACTCTGCACTCACCTCACGAACACCTCATGTGTACCTCACTTGCTATCCACTCACTCTCTTGCCTTTTTCTTGCCCCAGTCTTTCACTGATATTCAAAAAACAGGTAGAAAAAAAAAAGACATTGTATAATCATTGCCAAATCAAATTCAAAAGAATAACCACATCCCATAAGAATCAAGAATTACAACTCTTCCCCAAAGTTTCAAGCTTCCCTATTCTCAGGACTGTAGCCAAAATAATAATTGTAAACTTATCATTATTTAAACTTTAACTTTTGACTTATTATACTCCAGAGCTCAGAGCCTCGATGTCAGCTACTTGCATTTTCCTGTGAAGCTCTAATGATAAATGACATGGGCAAAGCTGCCAGGCAGTGGCCAGAAAGGATCAAGTTAACCCTTAACTCAGTAGTTCCGCTAGCTTTCTGCTTCTGTACATTGTATACAATGACTCTCTTAGAGCCCGGTGTTTTGACTTAGTTTTACTGGTATATAATTTTATGTATTTTATCCTTTCTTATCCAGGAACCACTCTCAAATGTTGTGCAAAACTTATTTGATAACTTCAATAGTTTTTTCTTTTCTTGGGGTCCCAATGTTGGCTCTATTTCACTTTCTAATAACTTCTTCTAACTGTCTTTGCAAGTCAAGCGTTAATCTGGAACTACCATTGTGCTGTTGTTGCATTGTTTCTAAGACGAGAGAGCACAGCATGCACCTGGGCCATTAGGACTGTGCTGTACTGTCCCCCAGGCCTCAGTTTTTAGTTGTTTAAGAATCATTACATCAAGGAACATCTAGTTTCACAGAATTCATCAGAGCCGAAGGAGAAAGAAATAGGAAAGCCAGATATAATAGAATAATCATGTATACCAAGGCCAACTGAAAAGCAGTCACACACAAATAAAATCTATACAGCTATTGTCCAGGGCTAAGGTTAGGAGAAATGGGAACAACTTTTTTTATATATATAAAAAAATTGCTGCTGAGGGCTACTCAGGGTCCCAGACACCATTCTCTTTTACAAGAAGCTGCTGAGGGCTCTGAGATGTGTCCATCCCAGCCTGCTGCTGGCAGTCCTTGTCATGGTAAGCTGTCCCCAGCACTTAGAACCACTTGGAAAGGTCTGCTCCATTGAGGACCCCAGTGTTCTATAGGTCTGTCTTTTCAGGTTTTAAGGAAGAGCCAGTCTCGTCCACGTCTCTCAGGTTAGATCCTTTTGACTGAGTATAACCATGTTTCCATTTTTGGATAGGGTTTGTTGGATTTGCCTTAAGTTTATTCTGTACCTGATCCTGTGAGGAAGGGCCTACTACCCAGTAACTCTAGGGGCTGAACCGGGCATTAGACTTTGGAGTTGTTCTAACTCTTAAGAGGACAGTGGGTAACAACTTTGTTGTTGCTGCTGTTGTTTCCCCAGAGGTTTCTTGGCAAAGCTTTCCTAGAGTCTGCTTAATAGTTTGGTTAGTCATTTCAAGTTTTCCTCAAGACACTGATCTCCAAGCAGAGTTTAGATAATATTTTATTTCCAGAGCCCTAGATATTGACCAAGTAGCCTGTGATGTAAATGATGGGCATTTGTCCCCCTCTGTCACTCTATGGCCTGTTGACTCTATGTGATAAGGGTAAGGTCAAACCTTGGTAGGCAAAGTCAAAGCTTGGTACAATTCTCTTCAAGGTAGCCCTTGCCACTGTGATCAGCCTCGATCCAGCCAGTGACAGTGTCCACAAATGCCAACAGATACTTGAAGGTGGCACAGGAGGGCATATGAGTAAAGTTTATTTGCTTTTCCTTGGAAGTGGCTCATGGACTGATGGAGGACAAGGCTGGCTGGAGCTGTTATGTATGCAGAGTAAACACCGACCCTGATAGACATTGTTCACCCTGTCAATCAGTCTTCTTGGAAAAACAATTGAGTTATACAGAGAGTAGCACCTTTTCCCACATGAAAGGAGTCATGTCTTTCCTTAATTGTTTTTCACTCTAGGGCTTGGGATAATAGTACTTTATTTTCTGCTGGCTGGGAAGGCCAGAAGAAAGACACCCAAGTACCTGCCCCAGTCCTGCTGGGCCAGGGGCAGCCCAAAGAAAGATACTCGAGTGCCTACTACAGACGCCACTACAGGGAACCAATGTGTAATGTAGAAACGAGAAAGATGGAGTGAGTGGTGGAGAGATGGAGGAGAAAGTGAAGCTGGGGGCTCAGACATGGTGGAGAAAGGTGGAGCTGGATGGTGATGAGGAACAGGCAGAGGTTTTGCCTTTAACCCAAAGTTAACACAATTTTATTTATTTATTTATTTATTTATTTATTTATTTATTTTTTTACTTTGCCTTCTACATCACAGATTGTCACAGGAAAGTTGGGCACAGACTGGAAGCGGGAACCACAGCAGAGACTGCTGAGGGGGACTGCTTACTGTCCTGCTCCCCATGGCTTGCTCAAATTGCTCTCTTATTCAATCCAGGAGCACCTGCTTAGGGGTGGCATCACCCACAGTGGTCTGTGCCCTCCTGCATTGGTCCCTAATCAATAGAAATGCACCACACACATGCTGATGGGCCAATCTGATAACAGCAATCTCTCAACTGAGGCTCTCTCTAGTTTGCAGTAAGTTGACAAACACTAACACATCAATGTGTAGCTGCCCACTGACAAGATGAACCTCCAAAGATAGCAGCTACATGGAGAATGAAAGGTACCAACTGAATATGCAGCTGCTGTAAGGACAGCAAAGATAGTAGTGAGTGGTCCCCTAGGAAATCAAAACCTTGGGAACGAAAAAGTCTTGGTTTCCCAGGGAAGCAGGCTAGGCTTCTACTAACATAGCAGCCAATCAGAAACTGATCCATGTAACTTCCCCAGCACCCACCAATGAAGTTTTAGACTACCTAACTTTTGCTAAAATACCCCTAAGGCTTGTGTGCCTTAGTCTGGGGATGCCATTTTGATGAATGGTTGACCCCTGCATGCTGGTAATCTCTGAAGAATAAACACTCCTTGCATTTGCATTCTCTTTGAGTCTGGGGACTTCCTCTAGCAATTCTTGGATCCTAACAGTAGTTTGTTGCTGGATTTGGTTTAATGCTTGTGTTGTGGGTTCCCAGAATTGCACGAGAATTTCACATATGAGACACTGAGGGTCCCTGGCCCAAGCTGGTTCTGACTGGCAAATAAAGTGGCTGGCAGCCAATGGCTGGACAGGGAGATAGAGGCAGGACTTTAGATTTCTCAGGCAAGGGAACCCAAGGAAGAAGGAGGATTTAGAACTGCCTTGCTGAAGAAGCAGAAAGACCAGCCCTGAGAAGTTCAGGACAGAGACACAGTCAAAATGTAAGAATCAGGGACTGTGGCCCAGGAGGGCTGCAGGCCAGGGTAACCAGGATGAAATATAGGTTTTAGTAAGTAATAAATCAGGAATACCAGAGGAGAGAGTATGCTAGCTACATGGAAGTTTGGGAGTGGCCCCACCATTGAGCTGCTTAGGGCATATTAAAAATAAGGCTGTGTGTGTGTGTGTTTCATTTGAGAATCCACAACATTGGGACAGTAACAAGGAACTCACACTTACCACCGGGCAGATAGAGCGGATTAATCAACTACAGCAACAGTAGTTATGTGGATAACTAAGATGGCTGTGTCAATTTAGGGGTGACCACAATGGTCTTAAAAAAAAAAAACAGATAATGAGCCGGGCAGTAGTGGTGCACACCTTTAATCCCAACACTTGAGAGGCAGAGGCAGGTGGATTTCTGAGTTCGAGGCCAGCCTGGTCTACAGAGTGAGTTCCAGGACAGCCAGGACTACATAGAGAAACCCTTTCTTGAAAAACAAACAAACAAACAAACAAAAAACAAAACAAAAAAAGATAATGATGGCTGTATTGTTGTTCTGGGTCTACACTGCATCCAGCTGACATGTTCACCAAAACACTACACTAACCTTATACTTTCTGTTTTAATTAGGTTTTCCATTGCTGTGAAGAGACACCATGACCAAGGCAACTCTTATAAGGGATAACATTTAACTGGGGCTGGCTTATAGGTTCAGAGATCCAGTCCATTATCATAAAGGCAGCAAGCATGGCAGTGTTTAGGTAGTCATGGTACCAGAGGAGCCAAGGGTTCTACATTTTGATTGGAAGGCATTCAGGAGAAGACTGGCTTCCATGTGGCTAAGAGGAGGGTCTCTAAGCCCACCAGCCCAGGGACACACTTCCTCCAACAAGACCACACAGAGCCATTCCCCTAGGCCAAGCATATTCAAACCACCAAACTTTTTACACAGAAAACATCATCTTCCCTATCACAAGCCTCTCCTTTTTTGTTTTTTGGGTTTTTTTGTTTTTTCTTCTATTCACCTTCCTGGATATCTGCAAAGATCCTGAGTTCAGGGTTTAGGTTCAAAAGGACAGCAATGGTAGTTCTCCCAACTCATACCAGAAGTAATTCTTTACAGCCTCATCCCTGCCTGCCCTGAGGTTCAAGGGAAGGGCTGGGCGGGCAATGAAGACAGCTCTACTGCCACCTACATTGTCCCCACATCAGCAGTTTCACATACTGATCCTACCAGTCGCTTCCAGGCTCCCATCTGTCCTATAGGACTATCATCTGGGGACACGGGTGTTTATACCTGGGGCCTTGTATTACTGGGGGTTCAAGAGTGAAGCCACCAGTAGCAATTCAACCTGGCAGGATGGGCATCCGAAGCCACAAAGAACATGGCTCATGACCTAAGTGACAAGTGCCCCCCATTGGGCAAAAGGGCTATGGATCCGGCTGTGTCAACAGCTTCTCTTCCCCCCAGTTCTCTGGTTAGCTTTGCTCTATTTCTATATTCTATTTATTTAGGCTTCACCATATCCTACTTGCTCACAGATTCTTCCTATTTGTTTACTGTAGTTAGTTCCATTCCTGAGAATATGGATTTAGTTCTCCCGGTAGTAAGACATTCCCTTGAGCACAGTTTCAGAAAACAAGCAAACAGCAAAACCATTCACCCGTATACGCTTTTAACTTGAGTGACAATCTAAACAAAAGCTAGAACCATTTCTATAAGCAACCTCATCTTTGTACTTACCAACCCAAAATGTTGGACCTATTTTTTAGAAGAAGCCCCCGTCCACAGATATTGAAGAGATTACCCCAGAGATGCTCACAGGGACTACTTGCATCCCAACATTTTAGGACTTAATCCCGAGAGAGTAACAATTCAAGCTGGAAACTTCACCTTCAGTTCACTTGAACTCCTGCTATGCCGTGCCCTCAAGAATTGGGACAGGTTCAATGCGGAAATCTAAAAGAAAGATGCCGACGCTTTACTGTAACACAATCTGGCTTCGATTCAAGCTGGAAGACCCGGAAGTTTGGTTAAAAGCTGGAAGGTACATCATGCAGCTGGACTTATACGATTCAGAGAAAATGGTCTGGAGCACCTTATGCTCAGACCTTTCTACAACGATAGGATACAATGGGAAGAAATGGCAAAGGAGACAGCTCTGATGTATCAATGACCCCTGTGTGTGCCTTGAGTCACAATCGGCAGTGAGAATTAGATAAACTCTCCTTTCCTACCCTATGGTGCTCCATTCTATCTCCATTTACACATTTTAATCATTCTCTCCTTTAATCAGGTTAGCAGGGAAAAGTCCCCAGCGGGATCCATACATCCTGTCAGCTAGGTTTGCATGGGCCCAGCAGCTGTGGCTCTGCGTGAGCCTCCGAGTTGAATGCAAACATCCTAGCTGCTGGTGCACATGCTTCTTCACACCAGCACAAGCCCAGCACTTGTTCCAGTAATACAGATGGAAGTGTCTGTTGCCATAGGGTACCATAAGCTGAGGAGGCAAAAAAAGGGGGAAGGCACAGCTTCGATCCGGTGCCCACAGGCTGGCATCTGCTATCTTGCTATATTTACTTCTCTGTTGCTATGATTAAACATCTTGACCAAAAGCAACTGAAGTGGGTAAAGCATTGATTTGGCTCACGTTTCCAGGTCACAGTCATTAAAGGAAGTCATAGCAGAGAATCGAGCAAGAGCTTGAGGAATGATGCTTGCTGGCTCACTCTCCAGCCCTCTATTCCACACACACTCACACACACACACACATGCACACGCACATGCACACACGCTCATGTGCACAGGCCAATCTGATCTACGCAACTCTTCAATGGAACTATCAGATGATTCTAGGATCTGTCAGGTTGACAAATCCGACTAGGACACCTTCCATGAGAGCTTTCCCACCATTTACAAATGCCATAGGAAAAAATGAAAACATAACAAAAGGATAAGGGAAAGGGAAAAAAGAGAAATAGATTTTCCTGGTGACATTGGAGTTTTTGTTAAGGAAGATGGAGACGTTGGAAGGCTTTTAGGTGTAAGTCTTACCACATGGCTGGCAGCTTGGCAGCTGTTATCAGCAGGGATCTGAGTTTGGAGGGTACCTGCAGTGGTTACCAGGTTCCTCGTGTCCTAGAAAAAGATTTTGGCAGAGACACATATATAGTAACAGGAAAGGAGACAGTTTATTAAAGAAAAGATATCTGAGCTTAACAACTGGCCAAAACTGGAGATAGATCAAGGGTTCCAAAGGAAAGAGCCAGGGTTCTGACCAATCAGTACCACAGACTAGACTCCAGAGCTGTCTAAGACATTGAGTTAAAATCTTATAGGGCTTTTAAGTCTAAAATCCACAAACATTTGTGTCAAATTATTCTACCAGTCAGAATTTAGGGATAGGGAACTTCCTTAGAGAAACATTTTTGTAATACACTTACCCTGTTCCCATTGGTTGGGATATTCAACTGTGACAGGGGACTTGCCTTGCCTAACATTCATGTCTTAACTTGCTACCCAGAAGGTCAGTTATCTATGTATATGTCTATTTCTGCCAAACAAAATGTCTGTTTCCAGGGAGGTCTTGGAAATTTAAACTTTACCTGACCCTTACTCAAAATGGAAGTCTTATTCCAAATAGCTTCTTATATAGACATAGGTGTTTCTGCTATGCTTGTGTCCATCCCAGGAGCAGCTTAGAAAGGCAAAGACCATGAAGCTTAGACACAGAGCAGGAAGTGCTGTTGTGTGGTTGGTTTGGGTCCAAGCTTATTGTGGCTAACTATACAAAGCGGTTCTGACTGCCTTCTGTTGTGACTAGTTTCCAAGAACACCAAAGCACAGAACATCCTAGTAACAACAGTAACAGCAAATGAGAAACTTTCCTTACAATATTAGTAACAGCACAAAATGGCAGGTTAGACAGGTAACAGTTATCTAGGCCTTAACATTTTACCTAGGCCTTAACACTTCTTAGTGAAGAGCCTTGGTCTTTCAGGATTCAGAACCCAATGTTGCCTTGGAGTGGAAAAATCAGTTTTGGAGGGAGCTTCTGCCTCTCTCCCATCCCAAACTAGGGAACCACAGCGCTCGCTCTCTCTCTCTCTCTCTCTCTCTCTCTCTCTCTCTCTCTCTCTCTC
>NW_021604604.1:10101962-10106479 GCF_004785775.1 Grammomys surdaster | reverse complement strand
AAAAAAAATCATCCTTTGATAATTTTATACACGGCTACAACATATTTTCATCTTACCACTACCTGTTCCCCGTTTCTACCCCCCAGATCCCTCTCCTAGCTTCATAGCGTCTTCTCATAGCCTGCTGAGTCCAATCACTCTGTCCTTATGGTCATAGGTGTGGAGCTCAGGACTGAGGCATGGGCGGCCCAACAGGAGCCATTTCCGTCAAGAACACCAACTCTCTCTATCCCAGAAGCCCTCGGTATGGAACTCTATGATTCCTCTCCCATCTGGGCTGGTACATAGGTTGGCTTGACCCTGTGTAGGTCCTGTTTAGGTAACCACAGCCTCAGTGCCTTTACTACACGAAGGCCTGGACGTGTCCAGGAGACAGTGTTTTACATGGTTCAATCCTTAGCTTCTGGAGCTTACAGTCTCTCTGCCTCCTCTTCCTCAGTGTTCTCTAACCGGCTCCTTGGGGTCAAGCACTTCACAGTTACTCATCAACGACGACATTTTTTTATGGAAGCCAGATAACTTCTTACGGGAGAGGACCGTGTTCTTTTTGAAGTTCACCATCTTTGTTCTGATGGGTAAGTAAAGGAATCAACGAGAAGCACTGAGAGAATAGAAGACAAAGACTCTACTAGTGTCTTGTCTTTTAATAGCATACTGATGATGTCAAGCCCTGCACAGAATGTAAGGAAGCTGAAAGCAGCCTTGTTCTAGCATGTACATCCCATAATAAACTAAATGATAATAACCTTGGGAGACCACACTAAGTATTGTGAACAGCCCATAAAGAAGCATCAGAGAGTAGGATCAGCTTTCTAACGGTGATGAGGGTGAGGACTAGTGAGATAGCCTAGCGGGTAAAGGCCCCTGCTGACCTGACAGCCTGAGTTTCATGCCCAGGACAACAAGACAGAAGGAAAGAAGCAACTCCTGCAAATTGTCTTCTGCTCTCCATCTCCCACACAATAAGTTTAAATGTAATAATATCTGTTTAAAGATGGTAGGGATGGGAGACGTTAGTTGTACCTCCTAGGAGAGAAAGCAGCGGAGGAGGAGGGACAGGTGTACTGTAGGAGCATGGGGTTATGGTCTTGTTGGAGGGAGTGTGTCACTTGCAGTGGAATTTGAGGTTTTATATGTTCAAGCCAGGCGCCAGTCTCTTTCTATGTCCTCTCTGTCTCTCTGTCTCTCTGTCTCTCTGTCTCTCTCTCTGTGTCTCTGTCTCTCTCTCTCTCTCTCTCTCTCTCTCTCTCTCTCTCTCTCTCTCTCTCTCTCTCCTCTCTCTCTCTCTCTCTCCTGCCCATCCAGTTGTAGAACTCTCAGCTACCTTTCCAGCACCATGTCTGCCTGGATGCTGCCACACATCCCACCATGATGATAAAGGACTGAACCTCTAAACTGTAAGCCAGTCCCAATTAAATGTTTTCCTTTATAAGAGTTGCCTTGGTCATGGCATCTTCACAGCAGGAGAACCCTAAGGCCAGGAAAAAGGGGAGCAAGAGAATGACATGCTAATCCCAACACTAAACCGTAGATTGTATAAAACACATTGCAGAGTTCTTGTGGCCTGACCCCCTCTGGTCTCACAGCAACCCTGGAAAGAAGTGGTGGGAATCCAAACTTTGAAGGATGTGTGGTTTGTTCTTTGTAAATGATGGAGTCATGCTAGAAACCAACCCAGAATCTTTCTGTCCTGCACAGTGATGTCTGTCTGCAATGAGAAGTCATCTAAGAAGGGATGACACATTAGCTCTAGGGAGACCCTAGCCCAAAACCAAGTACACACGAAAGTCACGTCATTGCCTTTACATTATGTGCTGATCACACAGATTTGAGGAGAAGCTCAGTCCTCTTTTCAAAGCATTTATTTTTATTTTTAATTATGCTTATGCTGGAGAGAGACAGGGTTGTGCACACATGTGCAAGCACCTTCAGAGATTGGGAGAGGATGCTGAATCCACCCAGAGCTGGAATGACAGGTGATCATGAGCCGCCCAGCAGGGTCACTGTGATCCAAACTTAACTCTGCAAAGCTTGTATGTGCTCTTAACCAGTGCCCCGTCTCTCCACCACCCCCCATGACTCTTCAAGAGTAAGAAGTGTCAGTTACTCATTGTGGATCCAGCTGCTGGGGCTGGGGCACACACCTGGGCTGAGCCGATATGTTTAGTGTCTTCCTAGACTGTACACAGCTTTTATCACAAGCTACCCACACGAGACAGTGTCTGAGGAAGGCAAAGGGACGTATGAGAAATCCTACACTGACATGGCCCAGATTCTCCACATATGGAGCCCTGAGTCCCACATTTGGACACTGAAGTCTCATCATTGGACATTGGACACACTGCTCTTTATATCTTTGGGAGCAACTTTGGCTCAGAAACAAATATAGCAGAGTATGTCCTCTCTGATGGCAAGACAGAAAGCCAAAGCCCGGGAACGTTGCCAGATGGATGAGGAAAAGCATTGTCAGAGGTCTTAGGCAATGGGTGAGATGTGGGAGATAACAGAAGAAAAGGTGAGGTTTATTAAAACTCACTGGGGAGGGATGTGGGAAACAGCGAATGAAGGTTCTGTGACCTATTAATGAATTACTAATATGCAGGGGATGGTAAAGCAATTGTTCTAAGTGCATGGTATTAACCTCAGCATCTCTTCCTACCATTGTCTTAAATGGCAGAGCACAAAGCCAAGTCCTTACTTTACCACTGGCTTGAACGAAATCGAATCTCTAAGCTCACAAACTGATCACTTTCTCTTTTTTTGGGGGGGGGGGGGTTCGAGACAGGGTTTCTCTGTGTAGTCCTGGCTGTCCTGGAACTCACTCTGTAGACCAAGCTGGCCTTGAACTCAGAAATCCGCCTGCCTCTGCCTCCCAAGTGCTGGGATTAAAGGCATGCGCCACCACTGCCTGCAACTGATCACTTTCAAGGTAAGGACTTGCTGAGATTATTGGCATTAGTGGATAGGTCAGGTTCAGGTCTCTGAAAGAAACCTGGGTTGACTTCTGATGATTCGGTCTTGCTCCATTCTGCCATGTTATGTAGGTGCAAGAGAGTCTTTTCCAGAGGTATGAACCGAATCAGCCTCTATTCTTTGTAAATTACCCAGCCCAAGGTGTTTTGTTTTAGCACATAGAAAATAGCCTGAGACAGGGCCTTCATGTACTTTGTCTAAGGGAAATGATTCTGGAGCTGGCCAAGAACAATACTGGACAGTAAGTCAGTGAGGGAGACGGTGCCTCAAAGTGAGAGGGCCACCCTCTCCCCCCATCTCTGCAGTGGTGAGCAAGCATGGCCTTAAAGCTCAGTTTTCACTGAGTTGTAAAATCAAGTGTGTCCCTTAGGATGGTGCAGTTAGAATTCCTCCTTAGCTCCAGAGACACCGAGAGTCTGCAGTGCTTTAGGGTTCTGTCTGTGGTCTTTAACTCACTTTGATCAAACGCTTGAGCCTCGAAGGCTTCATGAGGCACCATGCTTTGATCAATACCTGGACGGAGCTGACCTCCAAGTCTCAAAACCCGAGGTTTATCTTTGTATTGCAGGTGCCTCGTGACAATTGCTTCACCCTTCCTTCCTTTCTTCCCACTGAAACTGGCTGCTCATCTTCATTTCAGGTCCCAGTTCTGAGGCCGTCTACTCGGTGGTCAGACCCTGCTTTCACTCACTTCACACTGTCTAGTTATGCCCACCCGTGATGCCTTCTGTCCTCACGGGGCATCCGTAATTCTTGCTCTTTTTCAGCTCTCTAGCCTTCCACCTGGCCTGTTTTCAGGCTTAGACTGTCTCTTACTTCAGAAGCTCTGGAGTCTTGGCTAGAGTTAAAAGATACAGACTGGTAGTCCAGGTATTGGCAAGTCTGAACTCAGCCCTTTAAGTCCCTCTCAGTGAAGAACCTTAGGAAATCTTAGGGAGCATGAAAAGGAAGAGGAATCTCTTATTCTAGAGTCTGGTTATGTTCAGGGCTGGCCGAGAACTAAGGAATTCAGCCCCTGTTGTGGGTTAGCTCAGTGGTAGAACTTTCCTAGAGTGCACAGGCCTTAGAGTCAATGCTTAGTACTGTAAAAAAAAAAAATGAAAATTTCAACACAACTGATAAGGCCAGTAAAGAGCCTACCAAGGGACAATGCTCAGTTTTCTAAAGATAAGAAAGGATGATAAGGGTGGCAAGTGGCCTTGGCAGGATAGTTCAGCTGGTAAACGCTCAAGTGGTGCAAACTAGATACCAGATCTCCATTCCTGAAACCCACGGAATGATGAGAGGAGAGAAGCAACTCCACACAGTTGACTTTGACCACTGCCTCTCCCACATCATGTGCATACACACATGCACACACACACCACACACACAGTCACATGCAAACACATGCACACACATACACAAACACATGCACACACATACACAAACACACACATGCACAAACACACAAACAAACATGTACACACACACATATATAAACATACGTATACACAAACACACACATACACAATCACACACACATGCATACACAAATGCACAAA
>NW_021604604.1:10066713-10101952 GCF_004785775.1 Grammomys surdaster | reverse complement strand
ACACATGCACACAAATACACACACACATACACAAACATACACAGACACACATAAATCTAAAACACATTTTGTCTCCTGTCTCTGCTTTATAAACTCATTAATTTTGCCTAGTTTTAGACAACCAGAATTTCTTTTCTTTCTTGTAGTCCAGGGCCTGGCTTTGCCAGGTTGCAGTCTCTAAGGTGGGACCCTGCCATTGAAACTGTCACCCAAGTCAATCATCAGCTTCTTCACTGCCCCCACGCCATCTTCAGCTTCAGTGGGGAAAGCCCGGAAGACTAATTTCTAGCTTTCTTCTCATGCTGTCGTCCCTTCTCTCTTATCTTAGGAACATAGGTCTCCCCTCTCCCCCCCTCTCTCTTCCTCCCTCCCTCCCCCCCTCACTCTTTCTCTCCTGGCTTCTTTGTGTAGTCCTAGCTAGCTGTCCTGTAACTCTGTAGACCAGGCTGGCCTGAAACTCAGAGATCTGCCTACCTCTGCCTCCTGAGTGCTGGGATATGGGTGGTGCCACACCACCTGGTACCACCACCACCTAGTATCTCACCACCTGTACCACACCACCTGGTGCCATATCACCTGATACCATATCATCTGATGCTACACCACCTGATGCCACACTACTTGATGCCACACCACCTGGTGCCACACCATCTGGTACCACCACCACCTGGTGACACACCACCTGGTACCTCATCATCTGGTACCACACTACCTGGTGCCACCACCACCTGGCATCCCTGTGCTTTTCTAATGATAACCACCAAGCCTGTCTCCTAACCTACTTTTCATTGTCCATTCAATTGATTCAACTGGGTGGTAGAAGACAGCAGAGAATACCACAGTGGACGGGTTCACAGAGGCCCTTACCTTCAAAGAGTTTCCTGTCTGTCTGGGTGGGGGTGGAGAACAGTAATAAACACTACAAAATCCTCTCTTTATTTAGGGACTTTACATCAGTGATTAATTCCTCTTGGTCTCAAACCATGCTTTGTTTTGTTTTTTCAATCCTGCCACCTTCTTAAGTACCATCTCCTTTCCTTGACCCTTGACCATCAATTTACTGCAGGCTTTTTTTTCTCGATTACCTAGTGTCTATTGATTCTTCTTACTCTCCTGAAGTGTCCCTTTCAAACATAGCTATTGGTGCTCTACCAAAATCCCTTCTTCTTGCTCTCCATGTGTGTCTGTGACATCAAGGTGTGTTGAGGAGCCTTCCTGGAGCTTTACCCAAGACCAAAAGACAATTAATTACCTACAACCTTCCCTTTCAGGACCACAGTGGGACACTTACTGATTGCCCCATTTGATGTCTTAGATGCATTATAAAAGGCCATTGTTTGCAATTAGGCTTCTGCACTGGGCCCCAGCCAACTGAATTAAAGGTTCAATTGGAGACACTCATGTAAGGCTCCAAGTTCCCAAATACAAATCAATCTGTCATTTGAGCTTCCACATCAGGAGACAGAGATAAGTTTGAGCTTCCACATCAGGAGACAGAGATAACGTCTTCTTTCTCCTAACTCTTCAGCAATCTGTTGTTTGAGCTTCTGCATCAGGAGACAGAGATAACATCTTCCTTATCCTAACTGTCAGCTTCCTTCACCTTTGCTTCAGTTTCTTTTCTTTCTCTCTTCCTTTTCTCTTCTTCTTTTTTTCTTTCTTCTTTTATTTTTAAAAACAGGGTCCTTTTGTTGAGCAGATTGGGTTGAAGTTGAGAATCTCTTACATGCTGAGATTACAGATGTGCACCACCACACATGACCATGACGATCAGTTTCAGTTAAGAATTTGTGACGTGCCTTTGCTTTAATGTTTTCAAAAGAAATGATGGTAAATAAGCTGACATTGGTCTTATACTGAATTCTGTTTTCCTGTTGCAGACTTACAAAGAAAGCTTACAAAATCAGACCTGTTTCCACTTCTTGGCTGTTTGTTACCTACCTCTGAATGATTGTTCCCCCAACTCCCATTGTTAGGGTAAAATCCAGGGACTCAGCTGCTGGATGAGAATTCTACCCCAGAAGTATACTCCTCGGCTCCTGGATTCTCCTCACTACTTTTTTTTTGTATGTGCGTTTAGTTATATTTTAGTTAGTGCATATTAATTTTATGAAGTAAGATATCTCATTGTGACAATTCCATCCATGTACAAAGTATATGTTGACTATATCCAGTCGCTCGACTACTCTTTCTTTTCTTTTTTATTTCCTTTCTTTCTTCTTTTATTTACATTGGTGTTCTGCATCTATATATGTCTGGGTGAGGGTGTCAGATCACCTGGCACTGGGATTACAGACGGTTGCCAACTGCCATGTGGGTGGTGGGATTTGAACCATGCTCCTTTGGAAGAGCACCCCCCCACACTACTCTTTCTTATCCTTCCCCGCCCTCTCCCCTCTCTCTTCCACATCTCTAGTATGACTACTTTTTATTTTAACATGTTACTTTTCCTAAAGTCCACACAGAAGAAAATACACAAATACATGTCTTTCGTGACTGCCGTATTTCAGGAAACATGGTGATCTCCGTGTTCCAATCATTGTTCCTATGACTAACATGATTTATTTATTTTTTTTCTTTATGGCTGAGCAATGCTCCATCATGTGTGTGTGTGTGTGTGTGTGTGTGTACCACCTTTTATTAATGAGCACCAATGATAATTCTGTAATTTAGCTATCATGAAGAGTGCCATGATAAACATGGCTACACAGATATCTCTGACTTTTTTATTCTTCTGGGTATGGATGATCATAGGAAGGTTCTATTTTTAATTTTCTGAGAAGCATCCAACCAGCATTTTTTTCCCTTGATGACAGCCATTCTCAGTAAAGTAAACACAATTTTGATTTACATTTCCATACTGGCCAAAGATGTTAGACATTTCCTCACGATTTGGAACTCACTTTGGTTGCTTTTCATTGCTGTGACAAAGTACCTGAAAATTTCAACTGATGTAAGGAATGAAAGGTTTTATTTCCAGCTGGAAGTTGGAGGGTACAGTCCATCATGGCAGAAAAGGCATGAGAACAGGAGTATGAGGTAACATGTACATTGTATCAGAGTCAGGAAACAAAGAAAGCTGAATTCTAGTGCTCAGCTTGATCTCTCCCTTCTAGTCAATCTAGGACTCCACCTCATGGACTAATGCCACCCGTAGGCAGGCTTTATCTTTCCACTTCAACAAAACCTTCCTGGAAATGCCTTCACAGACATTTCCAGATTTGTATCTCCTTGGTAATTCTGAGTCCCATCAAACTGACAGTCGAGATTAACTGTTACGAGTCCAGCTCTTGTCACTTTGACATCCATAGGTTCATGGCCATCTCATAATGCAGAATATATCCAGCCGACTTGAAAAGTCTTCGTAGTCTTTAATAGTTTCCCCACAAAAGCCCAAAGTCTCGTCTGAGACCCATGGCAAACTCCTATCTGAGAACCTCTGTAAAATGAAAACCCACGTTATACACTTCCACTGTACAAGGGAACACAGTAAGCATTCCTATTCTGAAAGGAAGGGATAGGAAGATACCAAGGAAAGATCAAACCGAAACACTGAAGCCCAGAAGGGCAAACAACAATCTCCGACTTTGTGTTGGAATCGCCCGGGGCTTTATCAGCTGTGTGCAGCCCCATGGATAGCTGATTCTCTCTTGTCTACTCCAGGCTTGCAGCTTTCATGAGTAGACACCCTATGGTCCTCCCATCTCAAAAATCCTGAGTCTCCATTGTAGCTCAAGTCTTTCACTTCACTGCTTCATACAGTGACCCCTCTGGGTCTTCTTGCAGGGCATCCAACCTTGCCACATAGTGACTAGCCTCAGTGGCAATCTGGAATCTACATGCAAGCCTCTAGGACTCTCTTACTCTTACCAGTTCCTGAAATACCAGTATCATGTGGATGATGTTGTCAAGTTCTGCTTCCAGTCAGGATGCATCCTGGTCACTTGGACCACAGCTGTGGGATTCTGTGTGCTTTGAGATTTACCCTGAGAAAGAGACATTAAGAGCAGGAAATCCCTGGGGTTGAGATCTCAGTCCAGTGTTCCCTCGCTGATAAATTTATATTTGTGTAAACTAGAGCATTTGATAGGGAGGTAGGATCTTGCCTCCAGGATGCCTCTAAACATGCTCCCACCATATAGTGAAAGATTTCTACACAGTCATACCAATCTCATTAATAATGCAGCTGCTTTCTCAGAACCTCCTTGTCTGCAACTTTAGACTCACAGTCTCTTTCTTGCTAAATAACATATTTTAATCTCTCTCTCTCTCTCTTACTGTGGCTCTGATTAAAAGCAGTAAGTACTAACTGTACATAGCTTGGACGGTATGTTCTCTTGAAATCTCTCTGCTAAGCAACTTATTAAAAATATTTTAAAAACTTATATTCCAATAAGTTGAAAAAAGTACAATGGGTAGAAAGGTTCTAGATGTTTCTTTTTAATTAGAAAAAAATCACCTCTTTTTGTGACTGAGACTATCATGTAAGCTTCTGAAGCATTCATCTCAGCCCTTCTCATCCCTAGAAGTCATTCACCCTCTTCTGAGATACTTAGTGTCTTTAATTGACCTCATGGCTGGTCTCCTGATATCTTATCTCATATGTATTTTTTATTTCACATTGACTCTGTAGAACTGGAGACTCTAAAATCTTTAGGAAGTCACACAATAATAACTTCTGTGCCTCTTTCCTCCGGAAATGGGTTGTAGGCTTGGGAGTGTGACTTTCCAGTCCTCACTGCCCGTCAGTAGAGTCTAGATGATCCACAGACCCTGTTTTTAAAAGGAGGTGGTAGCAGCAGGCAGTGACCATACCCTGAAGCCACCAGCACTCCAGTTTTACAGCCTAGAGTCTAGAAGATATCTCTTGATAAAGAGGTTGAACAGTGTGGGTCTTATAAACAGTAAGAGGATTAAGAATAGAACTCTTGAAATGGGAATAACTATGGCATCTAGAACTCTCATCCCAAGGAAGCTTTGGTTGTTTGTTTTTAGAAATAAAAGGCCTATTCTGTATTATACACTAATACATACACACACATGCACATATGCTCTCCTGCACAGACACACACACACACACACACACACACACACGACTTATCATGATCTATTAATTCAAAAATAGAATTCCTCTTGGGGCATCAAGCAAGTTCTTTCTAGAACAGCAGTTAACACGTCTAAAGTTCATTTGTTTTTGAGAACAGTAGCTGTCTATGAGTTTATTTGTTATCATATGTCATTGAAGGCCTTCCCCATGGTTTCCAAGTTTTCTGCTAATCCCTAAGACAGTTCTCAACAATCCATCGAGCACAAGATCCTCTCTGACTTGCCTATCTTCCTTCTGACCTCAAACATTAAAAACAGAAGGTAACCCTCAAGAGGTCATCAATGAAAATCTCAGGTTCCTGCAAGATGTTTTGTAATTGTATTGAAATATCTAGGCCAGATTGAATGATAAACATTTTTAAAATTAGACCTTCTGTGGACTCTAGTATCAAATATATGTGCTGCAGTAAGTTTTCCTTGCACATCTCTTGGGAGACAGCAGTGTTTTCATTGGCCCCTTGCTCAGTGATAGATACTTCATTAAACTCAAAAGGCTTATCTCCACCAGCTTTAATTCTCCCGATCAGATAGACAATCTGTGTGGCTGCTGTCATCTCTCTACTGGGTCCTTAAAATCCCAATCAGGACTCATGACAACGATACCTGTAGACCTAGAAGGATAGTCAACACTTGACACATGTCAAAGATCTAAGAATTTTCTGTGAGTCTGTCTCTCACTCTGGGCAATGGTTTGCCAATTACTGAAGCAATGTCTGTTCAGATGAGTTCAAAGGGTTGTGTTTTTTGTTAGAATTCATCTAGATATTTTTATTAACCTTCAGAAAATTTTCTCCAAGTCGCTTCCTATTTCTTTAAATATTATAAAGAAAATTTTCTCTATCAATGTTCCTCTCTTTGGGTGGCCCTATGAAGAAGCATGCCTACAAATGGCTTCCTGTATCCAGTAGAGGACATAGGATAAGGACGTTGGTGGCTTGGTCAAGTGACTCTGGATCTAGCTACGGAGCAGGTAGAGGTGGATAGAAAGGAGCAACTGGAGAAGTGGAAGACATTTATTTGCTCCCTGTGGGATACGTCAAGAGAAGAAAACTTCCCCAAGCTTTGAAGAGAGTTCCTGGGGCAGACTCCATTAAGGCTAAAACAGAAAGCGCCATTTTGTGTTTTCCAAGCCATCGTTGTTGAATCTGAATTCCTTCAAATAGAATTATTCTATGTGTGGAACTTCAGACCATGCCCCATCTCAGTTATAGAAGAGATCTCACTGGAGAACAGTATTATAGGTCACGTTGCCTTTGTGGCAACGGCTTCACCATCCTCTAAATGGTACAGAGACTCAGACGCTACAAAAGAAACATAAGATTTTTGCTGGTGAGGGGCAGTGGGTCGAGAACCAGATAGATCTAAATTCCTTGTGATGCTCCCCAAAGAGGTATGTGTGCACTGGTACAAAGAGCTGCTTTCCCATCTGGAAGAGCACAAGGAATAACGATCACAGCTAGCTTTGAGTGACATATCTGTCCTTTAGGTTGTCTCTAGCTTCTGCTGTGGTTTGGGTTTCTCCAAAACAAACGGTGACAAGTGAGATACTTGTGGAATCCCAAAGATCAGGAGTAATCAGTCTGTCTGTCCCCCAGTTCCTTCCTGTATCTCCTCTGGGACTTGGAAGACGTGTGTAGCATAGAAGCCACTTTATGTTCTGTGTTCAGCATCCAGAGGTTGGACAGTTACCAAAACAGATTTCACAATCCCTATTCCCAAGAAAGTCTTGTTAATCATGTATTTAGACCAAGGGAGGAACCTGAGAAATGAAGATTAGATCTGAGGGCTTAAAATGAGCTGCCAGGGTGCTCATTTTGGAGCCCCTCCCACACTCAGGGGTTCTTCCTTACTTTTCCTTAATAAAACTACTTTCACTTTGATAAATAAATAAATTAATAAGCTGATAAAAGAGAGTAGTAAGGAAAATGGTGAAGGAGGGGACAGGTGACTTAAGATGAAGCCCCCAAGGTAAGCAACGCCCCTCATTCTTTCTATTAATAGGAACAAATGGGCTCTTTCCCCTTAGTTTAGTAATTTAGTTGGTATTCTGGCCTCATAGAGAAATTGTTGGGCTAAACAAGGACACTCAGGAGATTGGTACAAAGTAAAAGAGGGTGCCCCTAAGGTTTCTAAAATGTATAACAAAGTCTTACAGGGTCTTAGGACACCCCATATCAACAGGACAACCAGAGGAAGATTTATTCCTGTTGAGTAGTGTGTTCCCCCTAAAGATGTTTCAGAAAGCAAAACAAGTTCATCTTAACTTCTAAAGGAAAGAAAACATTCAAAACTTTTGTCTGACATGCTTGTGGCAGAGGCAGCTTCTAGAAGAAGAGGAGGCTCCCACGAAGCAAGAGTTGGCCTTGGTGGGAATGGAGGGAACCAAACCCAAGGCTGGAGGAGTGTAGGGAAGGTGGGTGATAGAAGAGAAAACGGGGATACCAGCTGCAGTCTGGGGCAGCCATTCTCAGCCACAACAGGGAGAGAAAAGGCAGAAAACATCAGCTAATGATTCAGGAACAGCAGGAGCAGGCTCATCACCCCTGTTGAACTTTGGAACCAAGTATGTCTTACCTGTGGCACTCAGTGGACACTAAAGGGTTTCAACGAGGAGAGGCAAGAAGAGTGAAGAGAAAGATTCCTGAAGTAGAAAGAGAAAGGGGAGAGGAGGAAAAGGAGAGAAAGTGAGCCTTATTTCAAGCAGATCTGTACACAGATCTTTACTCACCAAAGACAGAATTGCCTTTAAGTGATTTGAGTCATGGCACCAGGGTGCCATGGAATACCTTGATGTTTGCATGTTCGTCACGATGAGTTCAACAAGATGCAAAGGGAAAAAAGGAAAAGAAAAGTAGAAAAAAAAAGAAAGGAAGGAAAAAAGATGCAGTAAGCTAATATATATTAAATCCAGGGTAGACTGATTGTTCACTTAGACACAAGCAGCCTGCCCAAGGAAACAGTGTCCCACAGGGACCTGTGTTCAACTCTTTCATCTATTCTGCCTGGTCTTGTTTACAGCATGTCTTCCTGCCTCCTGATGAATGAGCTTGATATATACTCCCTCCCCACATGGTTACTTAGCATAAATTTGAACTGGAAATTGTTTACTCCTTTTGGAGACTGGTCATGGTTTTGTGGCTGATGTTGTAGCTAATCTGACATCTATCTTCTACATAACAAAACCTCAATGCCTGCCCACGCCCATCCATCTTACAGGACAGCAGCAGTTGGTTGTGACACTAATCTGACATCTTGAATTGTCATTCTTAAGATCAAGTCTAAACCCCTTAATGCTAAGTGAGGAGAACGGGACAGAAAGTGAGATCTGGAAAGCTTTGTGTAAATCCTTACAAAAATAGTGTGTGTGGGAAAAAAAATCAAGTTAGCAAAGAGGAAGGAGAAATATAGATATCCACTCACCCAAGGCCAAGTGTGCAGACCACAGTGTAGATTTAAGATGCTAATGAGTCATGTGATTCATGAAATTCAATGTAGAACTACTACTTGTAACAGACCTTACAGAGAACAAGAAATTCTATGCAAAAGAGGCAAGTATGTATACTATGCAAATAAGTCAAAAGCTTACTGTGAGGTAACTTAAAAGCCCTAATTCTTTTGTTTCTTGAAGCCCTAATTTTTTTACATCAGAGACATCTAAACTTGGTGCCTCTGCCTGGTTCCTGACTGGGAAGTGCAAGTTTTCCTACTGAACTGTCCTTGCTTCTGTTGTAAGCATATATCTCTACTCAATTTCTTATTCCAGAATTCAAGAACTTGGAAACATTCCAGAAGTTTATCCTGTATCTCCACATCAGCAATGTCAACACTACTTGCTTACAAAGTTATTACCAAATTCAGCTTGACATGTCTGTAGCTATTTTGAGTCATAACTACTTGAATAAGTGACAGTTTTTCCCTGCCTATTTTCACAGCGCGTTATACACGAAATCATCAAGGCAAGACGTGTAACTTCTCAACCATCCTGAGTACTCTATGTTAGAACTGGAGATGGACATTTTTGTGTCTTTCCAAAATGTCAGAATTGATTAACAATAAATTAAAAGCTATGCTTTTTTTTTAATTAGCTGCAAAACAATACATGCTGACGCTGTTGCTCTTCTGGTCAGGGTGGAACTGTCACATTCACAATTTCACAGCAACTCTGGTTGCCAGTGTAAGACCTGCACAAGATCAAGCCAGGCAACATTCAAGTGTGGAATGGGAAGGAGTTCAGGAACCCAGTTCTAACTGAGGTGCTATGGACTGTTAATGACTTCTGGGAGCTGTGTGAGGAAGTTTTTGTTAAAATTACAGCTCCTGGTAAGTTAACCATACTCCAGGATATAACCCCACACAGAAACATATAGACAGCACAAATTGGAGTTGATGGGTTGTTAAATTTAAAAAGAAGAAGACAAGAAGTTGGGTGGGTAGAGATATGGTAGTGTACCTGAAGGGAGTTAAGGGGAAAAATCAGGGGTAAAAATGATACAAATGTATTGTATAAAATCATCAAAGAAATAATAAAAATATTTATTTTAAAAAAGAAATTCACAAAGTACTTACTTATAATGCAACATCTGGAGATAGAGACAAAAATACATGAAATTTCAACTCTTGGGGTACACAATCCACAACATACAGTAATATGTGTATGCAAGTAGATCACAGAATGGCTACAAATGGATTAGGAAGGCCACAGCAGAAACCAGGAAGGCTTTACTGGAGGCAGAGGGAGAGCGCTGACACTAGGAAGAATGTTAGCAAACCCAGCTAGAAAGCTGCTAGGATGTTATTAGAGAGCCAAGCCAGGAGGTTGCAAGTCGGAAATGAGCGGGGAAGGCAAGGTGTAGGACTTCCGAGTCCACAGACGCAGGGTGCTGGGCCACAGGACTATGGAGGTGCTCTCAGGACTGTGTCCAGACAGACAAAGAGGTGGCAGCTTGAGTAGGCCATATTAGCAACAGAGACCAAACCAGGGTGAAGCCTACAAACACTGTGGCACTAGAACAACTCCCCCCCTCCAAAAAAAAAAAACACGCATGCACAAATAAATACATGTAATTAACAATTTTTAAAAGATTTATTTATGTATATGAGTACACTGTAGCTGTCTTTAGACACACCAGAAAAGGGTATCGGATCCTATTAGAGATGGTTGTGAGCCACCATGTGGGTGCTGGGAGTTGAACCCAGGACCTCTAGGAAGAGTAGTTGGTGCTCTTCATCACTGAGCTATCTCTCCAGTCAGTAATAACAATTTTAAATGACCTAGGAAGGTGTCTCATTGATATTAGCTTCTTTTAATTTATCATTATTGTTAATGTTGTTATTATTACATTTATTGCTATTATTATTATTGCATGTGTACACACATGCACGTATACACACGCATGTGAAAACACATACAGGTGCTTGTGTGCCATGATGGCCGTGTAAATGTCAGAGGATAGCTTTGTGGAACCATCCCTCTCTTACCTTTGATGGGTTCTAGAGACAGAACTCAGGTTTAAGCCTGGAGTTTTGGCTTGGGTTTCTCTGTCTTTTATCCACTCTATGTTTCCTCTTCCTTCCCTTTTAACTGACTAAACATTTTCTCCTTCAACTCTCGGTGACCTGTTGTCTCTTGTTGTTTTTGTAGGGCTTGCTTAGAAATTAGAACTTACAAACTTACCAGAGTCTAAATATTTTACAATGTAGATCTTGTTTGATCTGGTACTTTAAGTGCATATGAGATCCAGTACACATTATAATTATATTTTATCGTATCAATGTCTCTATCTGCTCAATTGTTTCCCACTGTTCATTCCTTTTATCACATCAGAGATCCTATACCTTTCCTGTGAATTACTTTGTCTTCTGGCCAAAGTCTTCTACTTAGAACTTGGGGACAGTCTGTGTTTTCGCCACTGTGAAAATGTTTGCACACGGTTATTTTTTGTTCTATTTGCTTGTTTGCTTGTTTATCCTTTTGTTGATCTACACTTTTCCTAGGAATTTAGAAGAAATTGTAAAATACTGGAAATTGACTGCAAATGTAATAAAACAGTGTTGTAAATCAGATTTTAACTCGTCTTATTCTATATACATAATGGCTTATTCTTCTATGTACTTATTTTAATTTTTCTTTATTATTGAAAATTTCGTATAGATATACATTGAAAATATGAACACATCTGCCTTTGTCTTCTCCAACTCTCTCCATATCCCAGCATGCTCTTCTCCTGCCTTTTTACTGTAAGCCAATAATGGTTATTGTTACTGTTTCCATATGTGCATGACTGTGGGGTGTCCACAGGAGCACGAGCATGGGAGTCCTTCCAGATGCTTGGGTTTTTGCAAGGCATTGTTGCTGGGTCTGAGATGCTTTTGCAGCTGAGTGCTAAAGTACACACTGAATATTTGCAAGGCCCTAGATTTACAAGACACACACACACACACAAACACACACACACCCCTGTGTGGTTCTTTCCTTTGCTAGAAAGTAAGTTCTACTATATTTATGTCTGTGGCTCGTCTGTGTTGCCAGCAGTCTAGCCTTCGTCTATGTCCTGTGTCTTCAATTCCGTCTACTGGCTCACTTTATCAGTCATAATTTTGTTTTACTTTTGTTTTTCTTCAGTTTCATTGCTGTGCAGCCGTGCAGCCGTATGCAAGCTTCTTTATCCTCTATTCTCAGAATTCTGCTGGACATGGTTTACTTTTAGCCTGGTGTCATGTATCAGTTCTGATAAAAATCTGAGCCCTTGCTTCCTGAATATAACTCCTTTGCCTTTACTCCTCTGCTGCACCAGTAAGCAAACTGCTCCCTGTGGTCTCCCTTCAGGAGAATCCTTGTTACTTTTCCTCTGGATCCTGATGTTTTTGAGAAGTGACGCAGACACCCTTGACTTTAAGAAAATATTAGTTGAATAATACATTTGAGCCCTGAGTAATGCTTGATCTCCCCAGACATAACTGACCACAGGCTCTGACAAGTTAAAAAAAATGTTTAAAAAGAGACTGAGAAATGCAACCTAATTTTAATAAGGCTTTGCAATCAACAATCTTCTGTTGTTATAATATGTCTATATCCCACCTCTGCTTGCCCATCGTCCTTGGAAGAAGTAGACATTATTTTGCATTTCATGTCATTATTTTGTTTGCGCTTTAGCTTTAATTTTGAGATAGTCTCTCTCTCTAGCTCTGGCTAACGTCAGACTTCCAACCATCCTGCTTTAGCTTCCTGTGTGCTGGGATTGCAGGTGGGTACCACCACACTCGGCTGCATTTTGTATTGTTTATTATCTAAGAAGCAAAAGCTTTCTCACAGAGTCAGGGACCGCCTAGTAAATTATCAGTGGGAATCATCTGAGAGCACGTGATGGCTCCGAGCCACTGTTTGTACAGATAAAAGGCCGATTCTCCACCCTCTCCTATTTGAGCAGGCTTTCTGTCCCCCTCAGTGTGGTGTAGTCTCTCCTCTGGAAAGAGTGTAGCTGAAAGTTGAGCCTTGGCTCTCCAGAACACTCCTGAGACTCACCATCGAGGTTATGAACCAAACCTTGGTCTTAACATAACTGCCAGGGACTCAGGGGACTTCTAGGTGGTAAGTGGGTTTAAAATCCTTCTAAGATTTGCAACATTTATACATTTATAAACTATAGTAATTTTTATTTTCTTTATGGAATGTTAGAAGCTTACAGGATTAGAAGCTTGATAGCGCTAGTGTTACTGGAGTCTTAAAGGTAAAACCCCAGGTTTCAGCTGCCCAGACAGGTTAGGCTGTATGATTGTGCCAATTAACGAGGCGGATGATTGTGTAAGGAAGAGGAGGGAGATTCTATTCCTGTGGACTAAAAGAGGCCCAGTGACCCCATCTCAACCTTCGGGGTGCTGATAGAGTTTTGGGTTTAATCAAGAAAGAATTGAGGCAGGGAAGAGACTTGAGGAGTTCTGGTCAGAGAGCTGTCTGTTTATCATTGTCTCTGTTCTTTTTCTTCCAGACAGCTGGAAGATTTTTTGTGTATTTTTGTTTTTTGTTTTGTTGTTGGTGGTGGTTTTCTGTGTTTGTTTTTGTTTCTTTCTTTCTTTTTTTAAGCAAAAGTAGTTTCTAATCACCTGTTCTAGGAATAAATTCTTCCCTGCTCCTTTTTGAAAACTTCCTAACTCTCCCTTATTATTTAAAAAAAGCAAAACTTTATAAATACCCAGAAAGCTAAAATATCTGTTTCCAAAACACACTATCTCTGCTCTAACTTCTCAGTAGGTGTCAGGCGTTTCCTGTCTCTTGACCTGGGCACTACTCAGTTGAGGAGTAGGTAGTAGAAAGGCTGCATTTCTGTCCTTATGGGCATTATCTGGAAGTCCTGCTAACGTGCACAGCGACAGTCATCTATAAAATGAGGCTGATAGTATCCGGCTGCCATACGCTTTATCAAGTCTAACCTGTTTTCCCTTTCTTCCTCTTCCCCTATCCATTTCCTCCTCTTCTTCCTTTTCCTTTTTCTTGCTCTTCTCCTCTTCTTCACTGCCTTTTAAAAGCAGGATTCTGAGTGACAACCGTAGTCAACGGATTAAAAAGAAATCTGGTCACTAGGTGCACAGAAGGCTTATTGGAGATTTTTGTGCCCAGAGGGGAATTGAATTTAACACAGTCACAGAAGATCTCTGAGAGCAGTAATCCCTGATCAACTCACAGGATGGAGACAGCAGTCTATGCTAAGAGTACCAGGTAGGCTGCTTCCAGGCACCCCTCGCTCCGCATCTCCGGTGCTTCAGCACCCTGAATTTATTGAACTGCCTTGTTACATTTAACAAGGGGCTCATCACTGAAATCAAATTTTCTGTCCACTGTCTTTGGCGAAAGGTGGGTACCAATTACTTGTATATAAAATGCTACTAGCTTGGAGTTCTAAAAATTGCATTCAAGCAACTAATTGATTGACTATTGTATGTGCCACTGTGAACAGTGGAACAGGTGGAGACACAGGATAACCTGTAAAAGTTGGTTTTCTCCTTGAATCACATGAGTCTTGGGGATAAAATGCAAGCTGTTAGATACCAGTGTCCAGCTCCAGTGGGGTTCACGTCCTAAAGAGGAGGGATGGGCCTGGTGAAGGAAGGATCTGAGGCGAATCAGGATGTTTATTTAAAAAGGTTACACCTTTTATACTCTATATGTGTATAATATTCCTAGCCACAGGTAAATTGAAAGTGGACTCAATGATTCCAAGATGTGTATGATCTTTACAAAGGCCATTTTCAATCTATTTTGCTCCTATTTGTCAATATCCAGAATGAAAGAGGTAATCAACTTTATTACAGTATTTTTCTTCGAGACGAAGGCACTAAGTTCAGCAAACATCTAAGTCTTTGTTCTCTAACCTTTAGCAACCCCACCAGGTGCCCCTCCTGAACAGTCTCAGCCTTTGTGATGACCCTTTGTGGTCAAGAAGTGCCAGATATTGCTAAAAAAACAAACCATAAGAACAATTTTCATTCCTTAAGGGACATGACTCAGTGTTTGTACCATGTAGCATAAGAAGCATTGAGCCGTTTCCTAAATTCATTCCTATATGCCTTAGTCTTGCACCATGGACCTGTTCTCATATGCTCTCCAAAGGGAAGGTCCTAATATTTTACTCTTTTTCCCGAGTACCAGATCATTCTAATTCCTTCAGTATACGATCCTGTATATGATTAACTTCTTAACAGAATCTGCTCCTTGTGGAGTGTACCAGATCTTGCTGTTCCTCCTGTAAGTCATGTACCAGGGAATCAATCATGGACACTGCCAAGGTCTCAGACTCTGGGTTCGGGCCCATTATTTCTCCCAGTTGTGTGCTTTCATCCCTGGGACCAGGTGTGGAGTACCTAAGAGTTCCTGGAATCATAACTTTTTAACTTCTTTATTCTTGGTACAATCAGGGGTACAAACTGGGGGTTCTTGTGTAGAAGTAGGCAGAGTTATTACACTATATGGTTCCACTGTGGAGGAGATTTTTTCCAAAGAATTATTTTGTTTCGAGGGTGTGTCATTGTATACATACACATCCGCCATCAAAGCTCATACAGAATTTCCCAAGGAGTTGGAGAAACCACACAAGGAACCTCTCATAACATAATGAGAACCATCAAGGATGAAGGTAAAAGGTGCTGGAGAATTGTAATCCACAATGTTGTATGCTGGAACTTGGTCAAGCAGCAGTGGTCACCATGTGCTCCATGCCATTAGCCTTGACATCATGTCCCTTAGGCACTGAGCCAGCTTGTCGCCCCCGTGGTGGCATTTTAAAGTTAAATTTTATTACTCTTGCTTGTCGAAAAATACTTACGTGGTTTGGAAGAGCGCACTATCTTGGAGAACTCAATCTTGCCCCAGCTCTAATCCAAAGCATCCCAGGATGTCCTCCACTTCCTGCCTCTTAGTGACACTGATGCTGAGACGATGGAAAAAGGGTCAATGGACAAATGGTCTAATAACGAGCAGGATCTGCACCCCAATTCTGATTTATGACTAACTGGTTTGGTGACGATGTCTCTGGGTCTCACTTTTGTCAACTGTCAAGAGTTGTGGCAGATAAGGAGTGCCTAAAACCGTGGCTAGGGTGTTTAGTGCTTTTGCTCATGAGGAAGGCCCACCAAGCATCGCCCTCTGTTTACATCGAGGCCACTGAGACTGTGAAGCACTTGAGCAGTTTGCCTAGTGTCCCATGGGAAGAGGTGTAGCTAGGATTTAAATTGGAGACTTTATTTTTCCTCTGCAGCCTCCATCACTACACTGTAGAAATGGATTAAATAATTTGTCTGGTCACCCTCAACTCCAAAGTTATAGATAATTTAAATGAAAAAGAAACATTGAGGGAAGAGAAAGAGAAAGTGTGTTTAGTTGTGGGTCTTTCATTCCCTCTTTAGAGTGTAAAGACAAGGGTGTACGTGCAGGGCACAGATGGAATGCCAGGGAGGGAGTGGTCTAGACTCAGCAACATGAGGACCTGCCTTCAGCTCTGCCTTCTCACAAGAGCTTGCCCATGGATTCACTGTTGGTGTCAGTGTTTCATCATGGTAGATTCTGGAGACTGACACATATTTAAACCAATCAATGATAGGCCCCGCCCTCACTGATCAGTGAGAAATCATGGTTTACTTTGAAGAACCAGAGTCCAAAGTTTGGCTCTTAATTTTGTATTAGTAAACTTGTACTCATTTCAAAGACCCTCCCCCTAGCATGCTCCCAAATGACCTCTGTCTTAGGCACTGCAAGCTCATAGCTACTCTCGTCCTAACACATTGTCTTTTTGTCTATTAGAGCATATATAGTTAAACTGATACATGGAACCTTGATTTTAAAAAAAAGTAAAATCTTTTTAAGCTAGGTGTAGAGGAGCATGTCTTTAATCCCAGCACTAGACTGGTCTACATAGTGAGTTCCAGGACAGCCAGGTCTTCATAGAGAGACCCTACTTCAAAAATCAAAATAAATAAATAGATAGTACTTTTAAAGAACTGTTAGATTTAGCTAATTCTTCTAGAATGGTCTATAACTCCAAACAATGAGAACCAGGAAAGCCGTTCTATGTTCTGTAGCTTTTAACGGAGTTGAGGGCAGGCTAAATGGAGGATTCTCATGCCCAGATCAAAACAAACAGCTTTGGGGATGTTTCAAGTTGCTGTGTGTCCATGAAACTCTTGTTCAGGGCCAAGTTAGTCAGCACATTTGCTACAGACTGGGTTTGTGAGTGTGAAAACAGCTCCAAGTATGAGTGTTCTTTTTCTCAAATGGACATGAAAACTGTGTTTTTTGTTATTTATCTAACAGTTACCTAAGAGCTCAGGTTTAAGTCAAGAGATGTTTCTTTGCTGGGGAATATAGCACAATAGTGGAGAATTTGCCTAGCATGTCTAAGGTCCAAGGTTCAATATCTGACAGTTCTCAACACACACACACATACACGCATGCAGGGGCACACACACACCCCTCTAATAGAGTTTCTTTTAAAATGTCTTTATACAAAAGTTTTCACCTGTTACCGTGTATTAAGTCTCACTTCATGCATGCTCTCAGTTATTTTATTATAAAGCACAAAGTCCCTTTATGAGAACAGAGCATCTAGAAAGACTTCAATCTGTTATTTTTTCCCTTTTAATCAAAATCAAACGACAAAACATAAAGGAGAAAATATTTGATTGGAGGCATGAAGGGATGGCTCAGCAGTTAAGGACCCTTGCTGCTCTTGCATAGAGGACAGGCTTAGTGCCCAGCACTAACATGGCGCTCACCAAATGTAACTCCAGCTTTAGTGCTTCTGATGTCCTGTTTTAGCCTTTGTGGAGACTGGATGCAAGTGGTGTTCATACATGCAAGAAAAACACTCAGTTTTTATCAGAATCGTGGCTTTTCCATCCATAGTCCTTGAACCCTGCTGCGTTGGCCCTGTAGAAAAGTGTGCGTTCCAGGGAATGTGTGGCCGACTTAGTTAAAGACTCCATAAGAGGAAAAGAGAGCAAGAGGAAGACGGCTGAGAAAGAGAGAGCAGACCAAAGCTTCAAGATCTCCTTCAATCATATACCCCCTAGTCCACCTCTCCTCCTTCCCCCAGGTCCCACTTCTTAAAGGTTCCTTACTTCCAATATGATCCAAACTATAAAACTGAATCTCTTTTTAAAAAAGACAAAGCAGACTTAAAATCATTATTGTTTGGCAGTGGTTTCTCATTTGGAAGGCTTAGATATCTTTGTAAGAAATCTAAAGATCAATTTGGAAAGTTCCCAAGAGACATTTAAATTGTAGAGAATGCAAATATATCCATACAGGACAGCTGTTTAAAGTAGTATTTTTTTTCTAAGATCAGTTGATTTGATGCTGGATCTTGGAATAAAATTTCTAGGGACATTATGCACAGATTCAAAGGTATTGTTTATGGAACACTTAGAGAGTAAAAATTTTATGTTGTGAAAAATGTGTAGAGGACTTTAGAAGTGTCTCTGGATGGTAATGAAGACACGGAGAAGGAAGCCTACGAACTTGTTGGACAATCTATTTCTTCTGCTGTGGAAGAACAGGTGTCTACCTCAATAGTTACATCACTTTATTGGACATACAAAGTACTTAGACACTTCACCGTTCCTTCATCTAGGTCTTTAAGAGCTTATGGGTTGAAATCATAAAATAAACCATCCAAACCTTTGGGAACTCGATTCTTGGAAAAAGAAAGGCAATTACTTCCTATTTGAGCACAGGCACCTAGTAGTTGACGGGACTTATCATTAAAACTCATCTAATTCAATTTTGAACTCTTATCTGACAACATTATGTAATGCTAGATGTATTTGCATTTTCTTTCTAGGAATGAAAAGGTTTTGAACTGTTTGTATCAAAAGCCTGATGCAGTTTTCAAGCTGATTTGCTTTCCCTGGGCGGGAGGCGGCTCCATTCATTTCGCCAAATGGGGCCAAAAGATTAATGGCTTATTGGAAGGTATGTTGACTTTTGTCCTAAGTAAATAAAGAGGCTCAGTTAACGGCTGCAGAGAGAAACGAGTTCATTATGTTTCCTGGGTTTGTGGATTTCTAACTCTTATTAAATTGGAAATGTTTTCAGTCATCGCTTTTTCCTCTCCTGTCAGTGTTGACGTCACAGGATAGTGCACCACCGATTGCTGAGTCAGCGTCTCCAGCTACTCTCCACATGCTTCTGCTTCCTTCCCAACCACTGACTTGGCTTCTCTGCATTCCCGTCAGTGGGCTTTATCTCACAGCGTCATCAGACATGAGACAAATCCATCTCTTCAGTGACTTTCCAGTTATATTTTCTCTCCAATGGTTTCTTTTCTAAACAATAACTTCGCTTTCTTTTCTAAATTACTCTGAATTTAATTACAAAGGGGTTCTGTTGCAGGGTTTCCTCCCATGCAAACACCATTCTTTGTCATACCCTGTCCCTTTTCTCAACCTTTCTTAGTACTTTACCCCTTTCCCTTCTCACACCCCATAATAGTTCCCTTAACTTTGTGGGGATTTCCCCTCCTAAATCCTACACATTAAAGGAAACATAGGATACTTGTTTCACTTAACATAAAGGTCTCCAGGTGTATCCATTTTTCCTATAATGATAACATTCAGGTCAGAGAGATGGCTTGGCAGGTCAGGGCACTTGCAGCCAAGTCTGATGACCCAAGTTCAACCCCAAGACTCACATGGTAGAAGGAGAGAACTGAGTCCTACATGTCAAGTTGTCCTCTGACCTCTGGTCTCTACCCGCACATGCGCTCACACATACACAAAAATATTTTCTAATGATAAATTTTCATTTGCTTTATGGAAGAACAATATCCTGCACTGTATTATATACCACTTAAAAAAATCTGGCTGCCAATAGGCGTCTGAGCTGATTCTCTAACTCGGCTACTGTTGCTTCAGTAAGCATAACTGTGTGTGTACTTTTGTAGAGAACTGACTTTGATTCTTTGAGGAATTCACCCAGAAATGGAACAGTTGGATAATATAGTAGTTTTACTTTTAACTTCTTGAGGGGCTTCCAGATTGAATTCCACATTAACTGGATTAATTTATAATCCCACCAACACTGTATGAATAGTCAAACTCTCCCCTGTATCTTTATCAGCATTGATTATATTTGTACTTTACATAATAACCATTCTGATTGGGATGACGTGGAATCTTCATGAATTTTGCTTTTTATTTGCTTGGCAGCTAAAACCTCTGGACATTTTTATTAGCTGTCTACACTCTCACAAAGTGTCTGCCCACTTCATTTGCTTTGGTTGTATTATCTGGCCTTTGGATATTGTTTGTTGTTAGACAGTTCTGCATTTTCTGTATCAATTTTTTCTCTCTGATGAGCTGCTGGCAAAGATTTTCTCCATTCTGTAGGTCGCCTCTTCATTTTTGTTTCCTTCGAAGTTCAGAAGCACTTCATTGTAATATAATGAAAAATTTCAAACTTCCTGTTGCATGAAGAGTTGCATTAAGTTATATTTTGATGCTGGGCAGTGGTGGTGCACGCTTTTAATCCCAGCACTTGGGAGCCAGAGGCAGGCAGATCTCTGAGTTTCAGGACAGGCAGGGCTACATAGTAGAGAGGCCAGAGACCATGGAGAGAGAGAGAGAGAGAGAGAGAGAGAGAGAGAGAGAGAGAGAGAGAGAGAGAGAGAGAGAGAGAGAGAGACTATATTAAAAAAAAAAAGAAGGCTGGAGAGATGGCTCAGAGATTAAGAGCACTGAGTGCTCTTCCAGTGGTCTTGAGTTCAATTCCAAGCAACCACATGGTAGCTCACAACCATCTGTAACAGGGATCCGATGCCCTCTTCTGGTGTGTCTGAAGACAGCTACAGCTTACTCACATATATGAAACAAATAAATAATTAACCACCAAAAAAGTCATTTAAAAAAAAAGAAAGTTACATTGCCTGAGCCTAGGTCTTGAAATGTTTTCTATAAGATTTCCATTCATTTCAAAATTTCAGATATTAGATCACGGTCATTTTGTCTTGAGTCCTGAGTCACTGTGCACAAGATCAGAAGTGAAGTCTAGCTTCGGGTTCTTCCCATCAGCTGATCCCAAGGTGTAGGTTCCCCTTATACCAGAGACACTCGGCCAGCGTGGGCGTGCACCTGGGAAACCCCTGCCTGAGCAGCGCATGGCACCGTCACCTTGCTCCATCTCTTGCGTTTGGTTTGTTTGTTCTATTGAACATTCATAATATTGACTTTCTTCCTCCTCTGTGTGGAGAACTCTTCTAAGCACCTTCTCTAACCCTCACTTAGTAGTCACAGGCTACTTTAGTTTGTGCTTATCTTTAAAGGTCTCCATCTTTCTACTGATTTTAAAGAAAGTGTCACTGGGTAATATGATATTGTGTCTTGGTTGGCGTTTACTCTCAGGGCATGAACTGTATTATTCCATGCTTTTCTGGCTTGTCAGTGTTTCCTGAGAGATCCAATATAATTCTGATGAGATTGTCACTTAAAGTACTTGCGTCTCTTATAGCCTTCAAATATTATTTTCCTGTTCCATAATCTTAAATTTTTAAATTTACATTAAAAATTAATTATATGTATATGTGTATGTCTGTATATGGTTTTGTGGATGTGCGTATAGAACCCAAGGAAGCCAAAAGGTGTTGGCTCTGATGTTACAGAAGATTATGAGCAGCCTAACATAGGTGCTGGTAATCAGACTTGGGTCTTCTGCAAGACCAGAATGCACTGGTAACCACAGAGCCACCCATCTCTCTGGCCCCAACTCTTAAATTTTAAATTTTAAATTTAAATCTTTAGATTTTAGCTCTTAAATTATAATATGACATGAAGGAGTTCATGCCAATTTGGGCGTTTAAATTCCTCCTCTATGTGGATGCCCATGTCTTTCCCTAGAATCGAGAAAGATATCTGCTCTAATTCTACTGAATAGGTTTTTGTGTCATTAGTTTGTACTTCAGCTGAGTCTTCTACCCCACGGTTTCTTGCCTGAGGTCTCTCTCCTGTTTGTGAGTGGGAATTCTTAAAAGTTCTGATCCTGCTTGCTTGCTTTTTATGCTTTCTGAGTGAGATCACTCCTCCTACAGTCACCAAAGTCCCCTTGCATACGTGATTTTGCTCCTTGGTGACTCTTTCCAACAAGGGTTTTTGTTCATGCTGAATCACTCTTCCAGTTCAGCATCCCTTTGATCTGTCTTCCTTGCTCCATTCATGTGTTTTTCTGCATCGATGTTGAGACCATCGGTCCTTTCCTGGAAGTAGAATTTGAAGTATTTGCCATTTTAATGTAGCTTGATTCAACCGCTGAGGGGTTATGAGCCCTTTTAAGAGTCAGACTGACTTTTGTATCTATTCTCTTTCCACGTTGCAATTGGTCCTCGTTTGACATGCGTGTTACCTTCAGTTTTAGGTCTCATCCTCACTACCCCTCAGAGGGGGTGAATGTAGATCTCCATAAAGACAATTCAAAAACCAAACTGAGAGTGTAACCGTGAAGGGAAAAGACAATAAAGCCAACACAGAGCAAGAAAACTCAATACTATTCTTTGGCTTAGGAGAAGGATGTGGGTGCTATGCCCTCACTTCCATGTCTCTATGACACTTACTTAGTGCAGGGAGCATTCAAGTCAGTCCCAGCACGCTGTTGCAAGCTGGACTCCACCCTGTTTCACTTGCTGAGGCATGCACTAGGAAGACAGCGGGGCTGATTTCCTTCCATATTTATTCCAAGAGCTATGAGGTGAGTGAAGGAGCTGCCTCAGACTCTTGTCATTAGCCAACATGGAAGACCAATTACTTGGGTTTTGCCTGACATCGGTGCTCTGCCATTGTGAACATGGCATGAGAAAGGCCCGAGCAGGGTGTTGCCACCAGGAATCTCTGGGGCTCTGGGAATTGGGAGCAGTCAAGTTGAACCAGTTTCTTCAGATAAAGCAGGGTACAGGCTCCTATGCCCTGCCATGCTGTTCGCAGGCTCAACCCTTGCTCCGTTCCTGCTCAGGTAGCCTTGATCCTCTTCCCAGAGCGGGGGCCTCAGTTCCCACATCTAAGTATACCCCATGTCCTCCCAGCTTGGCCCACACTTCCCCATGTAGACAGGGTTGACAACTCAGTGTCTAAGTCACATCCCATTTCCTGATTCTTGGGCTGATCACCACCAGCTTAGCTGGTCGAGGAGAGTGGCTTTTGGAATCCTGGGGCTCTGACTGAAGAGTTTTCCAGGAAGACTTTCTTCCCTTCTTTTCCTTCCTTCCTCCTTCCTTTCTTCCTTCCTTCCTTTTTTAAAAAATGAGACAGGGTTTCTCTGCATAGCCTTGGCTGTCCTAGAACTTACTCTGTAGTCCAGGCTGTCCTCAAACTCAGAAATCTGCTTGCCTCTGCCTCTCAAGTGCTGGGACTAAAGGTGCACACAGTCCTGTCCTGGGGAACACTTTCTTAAGCTGTTCCTCATTGCAGTGTCAGTGAGCATGCTGGGAGCTCAGGGAACCTTTGTAGCTCCTCCTTGCTGCACAGGTCACCTCCCCAGTGGGTGTCAGCAGATAAGGCAGCACACCCACGAAGCTTTCCTTTTCTCGTTTGCTGATAGCCCACTGGGGAGGTATCTCTTCCCTCTCTATCATGTTGTCTGGTGTTAGTACAGAGCTAAAGTGTCTGGGTTTCATTTAGGCTGTAGTGTTTTTATTGTACACCTAAGCTGGTCCGTGCTATCCACCCCTCTCTGTAGCTATGTGCTCTCAGATTGATGGAGATTTGGGAATGTTCTGAATGTCTAGAATCTGCCATCTTCCCTCTCTGTATATTCCTTTCAAAAAGAGATAGATAAATAGACATAGATGAAAGACAGACAGACAAATAGACAGGAGTCTTATGTTACTCTGGATGGCTTCTAACTTGTGACCCTCCTTTTCATCCCTCTGAGTTCTGGGAAATCCAGGCAGGAGTCACCATCCCTAACTTGCCTATAGTTTGTTCATTCTGTTTTTGTTGCTTTTGAGACAGGGTCTCACCATGTAGCCTTGACTGGCCTGGGACTCACTATGTAGATCAGGATGGCCTGAAACTCATTGAGATCATCTGCCTCTACCACACCTGGTAATTACCTCTATCTTCTTAAGATCTTGACATGTGTAGTTCAGTCAACTGTCTTAAGAGATAGTATGACTTAAGAGGGAGCCTTAAATTCTTGCTGCAATCTTGGGCTTTTAATTTATGACTGTTTACAGTGCTGTATTGCAATCTATTGAAAGTTGCCAACACTTCTGGCTGTTTGTTCTATCAAAAGTAGATCTCAGGGGTTAGGTAGACTGCTGATTAGAGTTCTTGACTTGCAAGCAGAAGGACCTGAGTATTATCCCCAGAACATACATAAAAATATCAGGTCTGGCAGCTCACACTGGTCATCCCTGTGCTGAGGCAGAAGAAGTATGGAGAGCCCTGAGGGGTCCCCTGAGGGCTACACCTGAGGGGTCTCCCTGGGGAGTCATACAGCACGAGACTAATTGCTCAGCTCCAGGTCGATGAGAACCTGTCTCAGAGGAGGTAAATCACAATACTGAGGATAACATTAGAAACCTTCCTCTGGCCTACAATGAGCTCACACATGCACACCCATGCATGCACAAGCACATGCACACATGCATCTGCACATGTATGCACACAATGCATGCACATAACGCACACACACATGCATACATGCACACATGCATGCACACACAATTCTGCACTGTACTAAATCACCGATTTGGCTCTAATTCAGGAGGGAACTGGAAAAACCGAGTTTCTTCCTCACAGACTTCTCTTCCTTCTGCTTAAGTCCGTATGTCTTCAGCTGTTCCCTGAAGCTTGCAAACCTATCTGTGTGTGCAGCCTCGTAATTCATCCTTTGCTTCCTTTTTAAAAAATGTATGTTGATCTTCTACGTACTTGTTTCTTTCTAGTTTATTTTGTATGCTATGCATGTTTTCTTTTGTATCCTCTATTCTTCTTTTTCTGCCTCATCAATCACCTTTGTCCCAGTAGACAATTTTCTTCCTAGCCAAAGATGAATATATGATTTTATGTTTCTATATAAAACAAAGACCGACTTAATTCATTTAATATGATTCTCTCTAGTTATATCTATTTCCTGCAAACAATATGACTTCCTCCTTGATAGCTGAAAATGTTTCCAGGGTGTGAATAGACCATGTTTTATTGTCTGTTCTTTGGGTAAACACCTAGAATCCCTGTATGTGGTGTTTGGTGCTGAAAAATACATTGATGTGTGAGTGTCTCTGTGATGGGGAAACTTGGAGCCCACTAGGTAAGTGTTGGGGAGTGGAATGGCCGGAACATATTTACACAGACGGTGGGGTGTAAACTAGTCTTGTCAGTTCAGAAACCAGCATGGATTTGTTAGAAAGTCCTTAATGGCCACAAGCAGGAAACAGTCACAGGGAGTCATGTGATATTTCACTTATTACATTTTTGACATATTTCGATTTTTTTTTTTAATTTTTGACTAAGGTCTCTAATTTTTATTTTAAATGTAACTTTTAAAAGAATTTTGTATTTTTGAATGTGTATGAGTGTTTGCGTGCATGTAGGTATGCAGACCATGTACATATAGGTCTCGTGGAACCTAAAAGAGGGCATTGGCTCTCTGGAACAAGATTGTCATGAGCCACGTGTGGGTGTTAGGAACTGAACCTGGGTCCTCTGCAAGAGCAGCCAGTGCTTTTAACTGTTAAGTCATCTCTCCTGCTCCGAAGAATAGAAGTTGCAGAAGTGGTGCACGGTGTTTTTTTTAATGTCCCCAACCCAGTTTCCCTATTCCTGACCATCGTATACTATTACAGTAAATCTATTACAACTAATGAGCTAACATCCAAACATTACTGTTAATTAAATGCCATGGTCAGGTTAGTTCTGATTTTATTAGTTTTCCTCTGTGGTGGTTTAAATGAGAAATGTCCCCCACAGGCTAAGGGATTTGAACACTTGGTCCCCAGTTGGTGGCACTGTTTGGGGAGGTTTAGGAGGTGTGGCCTTACTGAGCCACTGGATGTGGGTTTTGAGAGTTTAAAGCGTGGGCTACCTTCCATGTTGCTGTCCCCGATTCAGGCTTACAGTTAAACACGTGATCTCAGCTTCCTCGCCACGATGGATTCTTACCCCTCGGGAAGTGTAAACCAAGAAAAACTCCCTCTTCCATAAGTCACTTTACGGAATGACATTTTATCACAGAGTCAGAAGAGCAACAAATACACCCCTGATGTTCTTTCTCCGTCTCATAGGATACTGCATTGCTTAGCCCTCACACCTCATTAGCCATCTTTGGTCTACAGACAGCTGTCAGGTGCCCCTTGTTTTTGATGATCTTGACAGATCTCAAAAGGCCATAAAATTAATGTCAGATGAATTCTTTACCGTTGTAAATTCTAGCTCATCCCAAATCATAAAACTGGTTCTCACAAGCTAGAAAGTCTTGGAAAACGACACATCGGCTCTCAGTCGTCACTGTCTCAGCTGCAGCAGGAGATGCTCGGCCTGGGCTTCTGTCTCATAATCTTCACTAGCTCCATTATTCTCCAGTTTGTAGCAGCTGCATTCGATGAATTTGAAAGTCAGTTCCCTTAAACCTCAGCTATATTCTCCAAAATACGGGGATGCATAACAGATAGAGAACTCTTCATTATGACGACTTTTAAGTGGCAGTGAGTAAACAAACAAAAACACCCAAACAGAGCTGGAAAGAGAGTTAAGTGGTTACAGAGCCCTACTGCAGTCAACCTGTGTCTGGTTCCGTGAGATCCAGCGCCCTCTCCTGGCCTCCACACAGACCTGCACTTATGTGCACATGCCCAGCCACCCCCCCACCCACACCATTATCCAACGTTTTCCCATTCTTGTTTTTTTAAACTCTATGGTTTATTTCGTCTTTCCCTTTTCATCCAACAGTGAACAAATTATTTGGAGGTGAACAAGGACATGTTTGTTTGTTTATTTTCTAACTGGCCAGAGGAGCTTTAGAAACGTGCTGTTGCTAACATTGGTGATTCCCAGATAGATTGCTTTGTTCTCAGAGACTGGTGATTCTCCCTTTACTGTGTGGAATTGTCTGTAATTTTTCCTCTAACCATTACAGTGTTCACAGATATTCTGTGACTGCTACCGTGATATGTGCATTCTCTATATTAAGTGTGAATTTTACTATCTAGCTATAATCTAGCTATAATGTAGCTAGATCTACATTGTCAAGTTTGTCTTTTTCTCCATTTGACAGGTGAAATCTCTCTTAATAGTGTGCTCATCTCTTTTTTTTACATCTTGAACACTGGGGCTGTTTATTAACCAAGAATCTTGGTGGCTTGTGACTTTCCCTGGAGAGATGTAAATAAATGTCTGTTTGTTCAAGATTTGTCATACCACCACAGAACTCCACTCAACCCTAATATAATATGCTAGTGACTTTTAGGGGGTTATTTACAAGAGTATGAGTGAGAGACTCCTTGCCAAAATATGAATGACATTCCCAGACACTCATCCCAGCATAGATGATGGCATGTGAGAGCTGCATCTCTGGAGTTTCCTGTGTGGCTTACAGGCAATTCTTCTAGTTCAAAAGTCTCTTCTCTCCAGCAATATGAAATGCTTATACAATCTTTGAGAAGGGCCTTGTAAATTTTAGGAACTTTCTGAGACTTGTGAACTGTTGACTTCTTTAGCCATGAAAGTTCCACTGACTTCCTTAGACTTAAGGAGCTCCTATCCAAGATGGAATATTTCACTTTAGAGGCACTTGCTATGTAGCATTCAGCCTTTAGAACCACCAAGAGTCCATTTCAGTATGGTTTGAAGCTTCTGTCTCCAAAGGTACCTTGTCAGATGTTAAATACATCCCGTTTTCTTCTTTCCATCTGTTCCAGTTTGCTTCTTGTTGCTGTGATAAACACAATGACCAAAGACAACTTGGGGATAAACGAGTTTGTTTAGCACAGAAGTCTATAGTCTATTACTGAGAGAAGGCAAGACAGGTACTTGAAGCAGAAATTTATGGAGCAAAGCTTCTTGCAGGCTCTTCCAAGGCCCATGTTTAGCTATCCTTCTTCTACACCCCAGGCTCATCTGCCTAGGAATGGTACTGCCCAGAGTGGGTTGAATTGTTCTACAATATTTTTTTTGTAAAAAAAAAAAAAAAGTTTCATTGAAATGCCCACAGAGTAGTCTGATGAAAGTAATTACTCAGTTGAGATTTCTTCTTTCTAGATGTGTAAAGTTGACAACCAAAATTTGCCACACACCCTCCATTTATATTTTGGTAGGGCTTTCCCAATCTTTTAGGAATCACTTGATGACCGCTTAAACTCCCCTATTACAACATTGAACTTGGTCTTGTGGTATGACAACATCTAAAAGTCTTTTCTCAAAACTGTAACCCTCTCGAATAAAAAAGGAAAAAAAAAAGAACGAGAGACTACAGTGCTTAAACCAGGTAAGTCTCTGCATCTGTAGAGCCATTATCACAGAGGACATAGGTTACTGCTGTCTGTCTGTACCCTCCTGAGCTCCTAGAAAGGCTTGCTTTCCTGTTGTCTTGCTTCAAATCTGTCAGTAAGCCAAACGCCACCCTGATTGGCTCTCTCTTATAAACAACGTATTCATTTGAAGTTTTAACTTTTTCTGTCTTCAAGTTCTCAAATGTGCTGTCTCTCTCTCTCTGTCTCTCTCTCTGTCTTTCTGTCTCTCTATGTCTCTGTCTCTGTCTCTCTGTCCCTCTGTCTCTCTCTGTCTCTCTGTCTCTCTGTCTCTCTCTCTCTCTCTGTCTCTCTCTCTGTGTGTGTGTGTGTGTGTGTGTGTGTGTGTGTGTGTGTGTGTGTGTGATTTCTCAGAAACTGTCTGCCTCTTTTCTCAGGGTCTCTCACCAGGACATGGAGCTCACTGATAATACTAGGCTGGTAGACAGCAAGTCCCGTGGACCCTCGCTTCCTGCCTCCCTGGCTCCGCGCATCAAACGCTTTGCTAACTGAAGTGTCCCTAGCCCCTAGATTCTAATGTTTTAACTTAATTATCATGAGTCAGTTTTCTCAGTCGCTAGAAACGTGATTTTAGATGAGATACAGTTATTGAAGAAGGCTCATTTCGTTTTAATTTTTAATACTATTGTGGGGGGTGCACCTGCTACAGAGCTTATGTGGAGGTCAGAGGACACCGCGCAGGAGTCGTCATGTTCTGGGTTCTGGGGTCAAGCTCGAGTCATCAGGCAGAAGGCACCTTTAGCCTCTGGGCGTCTTGAGGATCCTGAGGTTCTTGCACAGGGAAGTTCTCTGTCTTATTTCGGGGAAATTTGGCATTCTTTCTTAGACTTTTTCTGATTGCTTTTGTTCAAGGTTTTTTTTATCTTTTATCTTTTTTTGAATATTGGTATTAGTCTGTGTACCATGTCTGTGAGGTGCCCGTGGAGGTCTGAAGAGGTTATTGAATAGGAGTTACTGATGATTTTGAGCCATTGTGTAGGTGCTGGGAATCAGGCCAGCCAGTGCTTGTAACCGCTGTACTCTCTCCAGACCCGTTTGCAGTCTTATTTTCTTTTCCCAGTCCTTTCCTTTTCCTCCTGTTTTCTGGGTCCACACACACTTTGCTCCTCTCTATCACAGGGAAAGGCTGAGATTTTTTTTTTCAGTTTTGAAATGACTTTTATATTTTTATTCAATTTCTTTCTGGCAGTCTTTGTCATTTATCTGTTTCTAGTCAGAAATTTAAATTTCCAAATCACTGTGGCTATTTTTTTCATTTCTTATTGGAATGAATTCGCTTTGGGGCATTGCTCCCCTCCACCTCCCTCCTCCATGAGATCTTTTTTTTTTTTTATTAATCAGTGCATTTATTCCTAACAAATATCAATCTTGTTGATGTCATTGAGTAATATTAACATGTATTGAGCCAGTCCTTTATGAATCCTTTACATGTACATTTTCTACTTACTACTTAAATGACCATGGGAAGTAGATATTATTCACATTTAATAGGCAAGCAAAGGAGATATACAGGAACTGAAAAACTTGTCAAATCAGAGTTGGTTGGAGGCAAAGCAAGATCCAAACCCCAGGTCGTTCTCCCTCCAATGCTCACGCTGTTCACCACTCCCCTACGGTGCTTCAAATGTTTATTTTATTATTATTATTTTAGAGGCACACTTTTTTAAAAATTTTTTTCTCAAATCGTAATTCATTCACACAGGGGTTATAAACACAGAAAGGCAGGATGTTATAAACACAGAAAGACTGGAGTGTGGGTGTTCAGGGGGAATACAGATATCTTCAGAACCGGGTATCGGCTGGGTGAAGGTTCAGGGGACAAGTCACTATGACTCAGTCTATGACTCGATTGTCCTTATCTAAGTTGGTATTGTCTACCAAGGCTACCTATTTACAAGGTCTATGACTACTCAGGCTTGTAAATTTACACAAAAGCTGCCCGTTGACATTAGCTTATAACCATCCGTTTCAATGTTTTTCCACAGAGACCCAAGACTTGGTGTTAGCATACATGTATGACAGGCCTATTGCTGATTTTAGGCCTATGGCTGATTTTAGGCCTTCAGTGTGTGAGCAGGGCTGCCCCAGACATCTCCTCCCTTCTCTAAGTATAGAAGGGCTGTGGCAATTCTAAACTTGTGAAGGCGGGGATAGAGGCCTGACCTCCAGTAATTGAAGGGGACCTTGTAATGGCTCCGGTCCCCCTGTCATTGTCCAGTGAGGCATGAGGGCCATACCCGTCCCGATGTATTTTTCCTGGAGAGGGGATACTTTTGACATCAACCCCTATGCAGTCAGGCTTGTCTCTCAGGGAACCCAGGTAGATATTTTTATCTTTTATTTATATTCCCTTGTAGTGCTTAGCCTCGCAGCCTAAGCAGGAATTCAGATCACCTGTCAGAGGGGGTTCTGGGTGGCCCCTCTCTGCTTGGTCTAGGGGCAGAATTCCCCCCTTTTAGGTTGGGTAGAGATGGGTTTTGGAAACACCCTGTATAAAGTAACAACCTCATCTTGAGTCTCGTGGTCCTCCATAGCTAACTTATGACAATGTATCTGAGTTATCTCCATGAGATCTTTATTGAGTATTTTCACTGGCCAGAGAGGTCTGATCTACCATTTCTGCATCCTGGGGTTGGGAAGATGAGTCGCTATCCAATTTCTTAGTTCACTAGTGCCCTCTTGTGTTGATATTGTGAAGTACAGTTTAGGGAAAATATTAGCACTTTGTTTCTGTAGGTTGCTTAATACTTTGATACTTTGTTTCTATATAGAATTTTTGCTCCAGCCATTTCTTTCTTAGGACATTTTACCCTTATAAGTTTTCTTCTTAGAAGTGTCTTCCCTGATTTCCTCTGTTCCCTCAAGAATTCTAAATCCTTTACTTGCGGCTCCCCTGTATTAACTGCAGACCTCAAACTGTCCATTCACTAAAGCCCCATGGTTCCTGTATGAGTGGATCTTAAAGACTTTATTGCAATACTTTTGTTTATTTGAGATGGAGCCTGTTTAGTTTGCTTTCTGTTTCTGTGATAAAACACTGGGACCAAAAGCAACCTGGGGAGGAAAGGTTTTATTTGGCTTATACTTCCCGATTATAGTTGAGCAAAGTCAGAGCAGGAAGTCAAACAGGAACGTAGCCGAAAATGCTCTCATAGATCTTTCAAGAGAGTCCATGTGTCTCTTACTGGACCCCAGATCCAGTCCAGCTGAAACCAAGCTTGACGTCACAGACACTGTGCCGTATTTGAGCCTTATGATTTGCTGCTTTGAAACTGGTCGCTTTTACCTTCATTTGTCTGAGTTAGCCTGTTAACCATCTTCTTTGTCTGTGTGTCTCTTAACCTCCAGTGCATGCTGTCAGACTGGCTGGGAGAGAAACCCGACTTCAAGAACCTTTCGCAAACGACATCTACCAGATAGCTGAGGAAATTGTGACCGCTCTGTTGCCCATCATCCAGGATAAAGCTTTTGCATTTTTTGGCCACAGGTATTTAAATCTTGTAAGCAGCGTGTGTGAGACTTAGGATAGGTACTCAATGTTAAAGCACTTGCCTATTACCCTTAGGGCCCTAGGAAGCTCCTACCACAAGTGGGCTTTGGGTTTTGTGAGACACAACATTTTCTCCTGTTTAAACAGAACATTGGATAATTATCTCCAGTTATCCTCCAACCACAACTGTTACAGTTCTCCAGTTTGTTAGGAGATACTTCTAAAAGGAAGACTCTATCAGAAACTTCTATTTATTTTTCAAATTAAAATATTTATGGAAATAATATGTATTCCTCAAGACCTAATTTCAGACCACTTAGAACTACATGGCCATGATCTTGGACAAATCTCTTCGGCCTCTAGATTAGCTGGAGGAAGTAGTTCTTATCTATGGAGATTAAGTGACCAGTGACTACAGGACTGGAGAGATGGTTCAGAGGTCAGCAGTGTACAGCTCTTGCTTAGGAACTGAGTTCGATTCCCTCCAATCACCTTCTCACATCTGCCTGTAATTCCAGCTCCTAGGGACCTGATGTCGCTGGTCTCCATAGGCAGCTGCATTCATGTGAGTGTATCCACACACAGACACATATGCATACACATAATTAAAAACAGATAAAAATCTTAAATTAATAGTGATCGTAACTGTGTAAGTGCAAGGTACATGCATAGTGTCATGGGTGTGGAGGTCAGAGGTCAACAGTTGGAAATCGTTTCTTTCCATCCACCATGAAATCTGGGGCTCAAACTCAGGTCCTCAGCCTTATGTGCTGAGTGTGTTTACCTGCTGAATCATCTCGCTGGTCCTACAAATAACAATAGTATTATTCTGAAAGTACTTTGACCTCACAGACCATCAGCTGGCTTCTTAGGGTCACTATTGCTGTGAGGAAACACCATGTTCAAAGCAACTTGGGAAGGGAAGAGTTGATTTGGCTTCTACTTCCACATCATAGTCCATCCTTGAAGGAAGCCAAGACAGAAACTCAAACAGGACAGGAACTTAGAGGCCTGAGCTGATGCAGAGACCGTGGAGGAGTGCTGCTTACAGGCTTGCTCAGCTTGCTTTCTTATAGAACCCAGGACCAACAGCCTAGGAATGGCCCCACCCACACCGAGCTGGGTCCTTACCATCAATCACAATTAAGAAAATGCCTTACAGGCTTGTCTACAGGCTGACCTTATGGAGACTTGTTTTTTTAATTGAGGTTCCCTCCCCTTCAGTGACTCTAGCTTATATCAGGTAGACATAAAACTATCCAGCAAAGACCGGGGTTTTGAAATCCCTCCGTGTCCCTGGAGCGTTCTTCGAGACCTGCTGATATAGACCATGAAGAACAAAGTGTATGCATCTTTAACGGAGAAAAAGAAATCGGTTAGAGCAGTTTGATAAGTAGTGGTTTTTTTCTTTATGGCAGCTTAGCTTCCAAATAAATGAGACCGAGATGCTTAGGTTTATTTGATAAACCTTACAGCACAGTAGCTGGGCAGTTATTGATCCATTCTAATCCTCTGAGCTCATCTGGCAACCTCCCAGCCAAAATCCCTGAGGTACTTGCATTTTTGTGTTGATCTGGCTCTCTCTGCTCCAGCTGTGTTCTCATGGTGGCTCTGGCACGATCTCCACATGCTGAGCCCCTCTTTTCCTCTCTATCACCACCCCCTTGCTGAAATTGGAAATCCAGCCCTATTCTCTGCCCTATTCAGTTATTGACTGATCTTCTTTTATTGACAATCAGAACGAGAGCAATGTGTATGCAACATTGAGACAGAAGATTTTAGAATAAGCATTACAGTGCCAAACACGGGGGCAGAGAAGCCAGCATTTTTGAATAATGAAAGAATAATCTTTACACAGTGTACAATAAATAACCTTATGCCAACAGAAATATTCTCTCTCTCTCTCCCTCTCTCTCTCTCTCTCTCTCTCTCTCTCTCTCTCTGTCTCTCTCTCTCTCTCTCCTCCCTCTCCCCCCCCCCCCCGGTGTGTGTGTTGTATGTGAGTGTATGTGTGCATGAACCTGAAATACATGGGGAAGTGGGATGACCATGCATGCCGGTCCTTGCTTACCATTTACCTTTTGTTTAAGATGGGATCTCTCAATGGCCTGACACTTTCCCACGGAGGCCAGGCTAGCCGGACCAACCACGATTTTTCAGGGATCATCCCATCTTCTGTTTCTCATTTTTGCACTGTTGAGATTTCAGGCCTGAGCAGCTAAACTCGGCTTTTTACATTGGTTCTGGGGATTGGAACTCTTCACAAATGGGAGGCGAGTGCATCACTGACAAAGCCGTCTCTCAGGCTTGAAACACTTCTTGTATGGACAAGCATCACCAGTAATAAGCTTTCTGCAAACCAGTTATCATCCAGTTTAGCTTCTGCCAACCCCACAGTTTCCTCTGTCTTTGTGATCCCAGGTTTCTGTGAGTTTCCCCCAACGCGCTGTCATGTTTGTCTTTCCTCTGGTTTAGTTTGGGATCCTACATTGCTTTTATTACTGCACTGCACCTAAAGGAGAAATACAAAATGGAGCCGCTGCATTTCTTTGTATCCAGTGCATCTGCCCCTCACGTAAGTTCTGGTTTTCCTGGGGTGGGGGATGAAGAAGAGGGAAGAGGGAAGAGGAGTACTAATGGCTGCTTGCCTTTGATCCAGCCTGGCAGGAGGGTGTGGATCCTGGGCACTAATGAAAACCCCTGAGGTCTTTCAACACAGTTCTCTCCATCCCCCTCCAAATGAACTTCAGCCTTTCTCCTGACTACTGTCTCATTGTCTCTGTCCCTCTGAGGTAATGCTGCCCCTTCCTGCTTTCTGTTTCTAGCACATTACTTCTTTGCTTCCTCTATACAGACTGGGACTGGCCTGGCATTCTAACTCAGAGGTGCTGTTTGGGTGTCACTATGAATCAAAGGTTACTCTCACACTGTCTTCGCCCTCCTTGATTTAAGGACGTAGGCTTGAGGTTTTGGGCAAGTGTGTTTCATGAACATTCAGCCATGTGTTTGTTGATGTTTCAAGTCAATATACCGGCCTCAAGTTCCTGATCTTAACAAATTGTCAGAAGAACAAATCAGAGATCACCTTCTGATTTTTGGAGGCACGCCCAAGCATCTCATCAAAGATCCGGATGTTCTGAGGCAATGTGTCCCTTTGCTGAAGGCAGATGCTGCCATTGTGAAAAAATTCATGTAAGTAACTGAGACGCATGTGCACACACACCGAGTGTGTCTCTCTGTGTGTGTCTCTGTGAGTGTGCATGTCTGTGTGTCTGTCTCTGACTGTGTGTGTGTCTGTCTCTATGAATGTGTGAGTATATGTGTGTGTCTGTCTCTGTGAATGTGTGAGTGTATGTATGTGTGTGCGTGTGTCTGTCTCTGCGAATGTGTGAGTGTATGTGTGTGTCTGTCTGTAAATGTGTGACTGTATGTGTGAATGTGTGTGTGACTGTTGTCTGTCTATCTTTGTGGGTGTGCATGTCTGTATGTCTCTCTGTATGTGAGTGTGTGTGTGTGTGTGTCTGTCTGTCTGTCTCTGTGAGTGCGCATGTCTGTGTGTCTCTGAGTGTGTGTGTGTGTCTGTCTGTCTCTGTGAGTGTGCATGTCTGTCTCTCTGAGTCTGGGTCTGTCTCTGTGAGTATGTGAG
>NW_021604604.1:9997520-10066703 GCF_004785775.1 Grammomys surdaster | reverse complement strand
TGTGTGTGTGTCTGTCTGTCTCTGTGAGTGAGCATGTCTGTCTCTCTAAGTGTATCTGTCTGTCTCTCTGAGTGTGTGTGTCTGTCTGTCTCTGTGAGTGTGTGTGTATGTGTCTGTATGTGTGTGTGTGTACACTACTTGACAGTGAAAGCTGACACAGTCATCCTGAGAACCAAGACAATCTCATCCTTAGCCCTGCTTCTCCATTCATCACCCATCTTCAGTCACAGAGCTCCTCCCGGCATCCTAGATGCTCCAGGGTCATCTCCTTCTCTCTGCCTCTGTCTGATTGATCTTCTCACCAGGGTAAGCTATTTTGTGTTTCTGAGTTAGGTCAGAGTCAAGATTTAAGAACTATCCACTGAATGAATGACAGAGAGAAGGGGAGGAGGGAAGGAATACATTTTGAAGAGCTAATATGCAGTAACAATCTAAAAAAATCAATATAGTGCTCATTAATATTCTAAAGATAGTCTTCATAAGAATAGAGAAAAATCCTAAAATTCATGTGAACGCACAAAAGACTAAATTGCTAAAGCAATTCTGAAGAAAATGATAAAACAAAAAAATAGTCAAGGTGATATCACTATACTCTATTTCAAATCATGCTACAGAGCCATTGGAAAGAAATCAACACACAATCAGGCATGCAGAGGTCTGGAATGGGAGAGAGCACAGAAAAGAGCCTTCACAACCACGAGGGTCTGAGTTTCAACCAACTGCATATCCATATGTGGATAAATGAAACCAGATCCTTCTTACATTCTTAAAAAGAAAAATCAACAAAAGACAAATCAAAGACCTTAATGTTGAGGACAAAGCAGCTCAGGAGCTCTGCAGATACCTCATCGGCAATGGTGGCTGTAGTCGGTATCAATGTATTGCAGTCTTAAGGGTCGCTAAGAACTGGGTTTCAAAGTGTTCAAAAGAGATCAGTTTGTGTGCAGCTGTCTCCATTTAGCTGGTTTTAATTTGTTGGTTCAAGCAGTAATATACATTCGTTGGGACAACAAGAGGCTGTCAAGAGCTGTGGCATCTGCTTTTCCTTGTAATCTAAAAATGCTTTTAAAAAATTTATTCATTAAAAATAAGCTTTTGGAATTGAAATAGCAGCAAACTGGCTTAATAAGAGATGCCAACAGATGTGTAGAATTAGAGAGCCCACAAGTAGGTCCATATATTTATGCTAAGTAGCAAAATATATATGCTTTAAGTATACCATGAGGAAAGGACATTCTCTTTAGTGCATTTTATTTACTTATTTACCTGGATGTAGGTGAATGCATGTGCACGCGAAAGTGCATGTTTGGCGGTCAGGTGACAACTTTTGTGCCTTGGTTCTTTCTTTCCACAGTGTGGGTCCCAGGAATTAAACTCAGGCAATGAGGCTTGGTGGCAAGCGTCTTTGCCTACTGAGCCATCTTGTTGGCCCAGGACACAGTCTCTTTAATTAATAAACAGTTTTAGAAAAATGGATGTCCATTGTAAAAGAAGGAAATTGGAATTTTACTTCACATATACATTATACAGTAATATATATGTGTGTGCTGATATGTGTGCAAAAGTCAATTCAAAATGAATTAAAGGCAATTGTAGAAACAAGCTCTCTGATACAAAAAAAACTTCTGGAAGGAAATATACAGGAAAAATTTTATGATGTTATTTTAGGTGATGACTTTTAAAAAAAATATATGATCCTAAAACACAGCAAAGAAAATGAATCAACAATGAGACCTATAGATTTGGAGAAAATATTCACAAATTTTATGTCTGAAAGCAATAAATGTGAAGCACGGCCTCACATATGCGGAATCTGTAAGCGTCAACATACAGACACAGAGGGTAGAATGGAGCTTACTATTTGACAGGGCATGGGGAAAAATGGGGAGATGCTAGGCAGAGAAGAGTTTCAGTTGACAAAAAGAATACAGTTTGGAGAGCCACTGGACACCATGGTGAGTGCAGTTAACTGAATAGCAGCTTTAAAATGTTCACACCATCAAAGGGAACAAGACGGGAGATGCTGGATAGCTTGACCTGGTCCGCATCGTCATCAAAACATCACACACACAATTACAATTATCAACTTAAAAGCCTTGGTTGATTTGATGGGTGGGAATTCAGAGCTTTGTTTAGCCTAAGCAAGCATTCTGCCCCTGAGATACTCTCCAGCCCTTGGAGTTTTGAAATATGATCCTATTATGTAGCCCAGGTTACCAGTGAATTTGCTCTGTAGACCAGATGAGTCTCGAACTTGCTATCCTCTTGCCTCAACATCCTGATTCCTGGGATTATGCCCATGTTTTACCATGCCTAGTCATAGCTAACATCACTACATACATGCAATGAGATGGTGTTTGAAAAAGTTTGTCATACTCAAGATGTGCCCAGTGGATAAATATGTCTTCCCTGGAGTTCATCTTTTAAGATCAAAACTTCTTGCCTGAGTATTCAGTAGCTGTGAGACTCTGAGCATGTGTATCTAATAGTCTATGCAGTAAAATATTAGTAACACCTCATGGGGCTGAGATGATTGTATGATGTCATGCTTAAGAGTAGCCTATTTCCCATTGTGCCTATGTAACACATTTAGGAATACAAGGGTTAGACCCAGTCCTTCTTTAATTCTTTTAACTGATTCAAGATGGTTAGCCTGTGAGTTAAGGGCCTACAGCAAATTCATGGCTCTGAGTTTATTGTTAGGGTGTTTTCTATATTTTATTTAGAAATAGCTGAGAGGAGTTAACAGACAACAGTCCAGATTGCCTTACCGGATAGTTGGTTTTGAAAACGTCAGAAGTCCACAGAATTGACGTTACAAATATTTCGGCATTAAGGTTCATTTTATTAGAGACCTGTCTGCTCCTGACAGCTTCCTTTCTTGGATTCTAAAAAGAAATTGAGCATCTCTGGAGTTTTTCCAGTTGCGATGAGACAGCCACTAGGCAAGAATTATCTCTTTTCTTTTCTTTTTTTTTTCTTTTTCTTTTTTCTTTTTTCTTTTTTTTTTTTGGTTTTTTTGAGACAGGGTTTCTCTGTGTAGCCTTGGCTGTCCTGGAACTCACTCTGTAGACCAGGCTGGCCTCGAACTCAGAAATCCACCTACCTCTGCCTCCCAAGTGCTGGGATTAAAGGCGTGCACCACCACCGCCAGGCGCCTCTTTTCATCTATAGACAAATTACTATCCAGAAAAGGACATACTTGTGGAATAGTTGACTGATTATATTTGCCAAGACAGAGTAATCAGCCCTTAATAATTCTTCATCATTAGGTCTGTCAGATGATCCTGGGCCAGAAGGCTGAAGATCGGATGTTCCAACATTTTGTAGTATAGGGACTGTCCAGGTGTTCAGCAGTCTCTATAAATTGGCTAAGTTTTAGAAGCTATGCTTTGTGCTTCCCATAATTTCGGTTAATTCAGTCATTCTGGATTTCTGACGGGGTTGAAGACTTATAGTCATAGCCAATCCCGGCTATTTACTTTGAGAGAAAAGATTTGAGAGGATGGTTTTCAGCTGACATTCATTCTAAAGCCAAGAAAAAAGCCAGGTTCAGAACTAAGTCTTTTAGTTAGGAGAGATGACAGAGGTTCTGGTTAGTCAACAAAATGATGGACTGGGTATTAGGTCTATCTTGTACCTTACTGATGCAAATTGGTATAGTTATGCTCTAATTGTATTTTTAGAAAAAATGTTTTATCTTAACAGGAAGGGTGGTATGTAGGAGGAGCTATGGTGGGAGAAGTAAGGAGAAGAAGAGGAGGAGTAAGGAGAGGAGGAGGAGAAAGAGAGGAGGAACTAGGAGATGAGAGAGAGAGAGAGAGAGAGAGAGAGAGAGAGAGAGAGAGAGAAGAAGAAGAAGAAGAAGAAGAAGAAGAAGAAGAAGAAGAAGAAGAAGAAGAAGAAGAGAGGAGAACATGGACGCGGATGTTCACATGTTTCTGCCAGTCAAAGATAGTTGGCATATCTAGGTTGGGTATTGGGTTACACTTCTGATTGTATGGGCATCTTGTTATTGAGCATTACCAAACTTATAAAGCCTTTGATTAACATTTTTAAAAAGTTACTAATTAAAAAAAAAGGATGAGGAGGGAGGGTGATGGAATACATGTGACAGGAAATCAGATGAGGAAACTAGCTGGAGGAAGAAAGGGAAGGGGCAGAGGGAAACAAAACAGAACTCTAATGACACATGTATGAGGATGCTGTAATAAAACCCAGTACTTTGTTAAAAAAAAAAAAAGATGCAAGAATATCCTGGGCTTTCTAGACTTTACTTCAGTCAGTGTCTAGAAGCTCCTAGTCAGAAGTTACAGTCATGTAACTCACACAGACACCCACAGAGCCCATGATGTAACTCACACATACACTCACAGAGCCCATGATGTAACTCACACAGACACCCACAGAGCCCATGAACCTTCTCTTTTTATCATTAGCTATATCTCATAATTATCATAAGGGAAAGAGTTAGATTTAAGTAGAGAAGGGAAATAACTGAAGGTCCCAGAGAAGTTGACAATGAGGGAAAAAAAAAAGAGAGAGAGAGAGAGAGAGAGAGAGACAAAAGTTGCCTATGATGCCTTACTATAAGGTGAATGCCTACATTTCCAGTGAGCAAATGAGATTCCAGAAACTATGTCATTTCAATGTCTTTCTTTAGAGAGAAGAATTCCACTGTCCTCAGAAGCTTCATGCTTCTTCAGAGAAACTCATCATCCCCTCCTTCCCTGTAAGCATCACTGTTAGGCTTGGGGTAGACAATCTTTATGCCTTTAGAGGTATCGCGTAATAATTACACATTTTAAACAACTCCCTCCACTTGTTAACACTTGTTATCTGTCTGCCACATGGCATTAGGTCCCGAATGGCTTTTATGTGGAAATAAAACTAAATTTCTTCAAAAGAAAAAAAAAAGAGTAGCCTATTTCCTACCCGAAGCCACTTTAAAGATTTACTTTATGTGCGTGAGTGTTTTGCTTGCATGTACGTATGTGTACTATGTTCACAACATGCCTGGGGATCCCTCCCAACTCTCAGTCTCCTTCCTGGACCCCTGTCCAGATGTGTGTGTGTGTGTGTCTGTGTGTGTGTGTGTCTGCCGCCAGATTCCACGCTTATTATCCTCTTCTCTCTTGTTTACAGATGTGTCTCACACCGCTTAGACATTCTGTCTTGTCTTTGTAAGATTTCCTTACTTAGATCACTTCTAATGATCATTTCCAAGTCCCCCGGCTCTTTCTTCAGCCGTGTAAAGTCTACTATGACAAGGCTATCAAATAGATTCTTCTGTTTCTTACATTTGTTTGGCTGTGAGCCTTGTCTTTAATGGCTGAGCCATCTCTCCATCCTTCACTCCTCTATCTAAAAATTCCATTCAACTCTAGCACTTAGCTCATGACGGGAAAACAGCCTAGACCACATGAATCTCAGGTCGGTTCTAATGGAGAGAGGCAGCCTCTGTGCATGTCTGTCTTGTTGGGATTAGTGGGAGAAAGGGTAAGAAGCAAGGCGATGCCCTGTTTCATTTCAGTGAAGTCAGGAAGAGGAAAAGACTCTGGGATGTTAAAGATGAAAATTTCAAACAAGCTCTTTTATGTTTACAGCTTTGACAAACCCCCCAAAGCTCTTCTTTCTCTGGACATAACATGCTTTATTGGATCTGAAGATGTAATAAAGGATATAGAAGGTGAAACTGCTTTTATAATTCGGGGTATTTTATTAAAATATGTGTTGGGTGGTTCTGAGCAAATGCCAACTAGTAGTCACTGAAATAGATAGGAAATCAGCCCAAGTTTTTTTTTTTTTTTTTTTTTTTTGGTTTTTCGAGACAGGGTTTCTCTGTATAGCCCGGGCTGTCCTGGAACTCACTCTGTAGACCAGGCTGGCCTCGAACTCAGAAATCCGCCTGCCTCTGCCTCCCGAGTGCTGGGATTAAAGGCGTGTGCCACCACCGCCCGGCCAGCCCAAGTTTTACTGGATATAAACAAAGAGATGTTGGTCTCCTGTAAAATGAGGATCCAGGTCACACCACTGAATGTTGGTAGGTTTTCAAGTGATTAAAAATACAGGATACACAGAACCCGAGGCCCTGGATGTAACTCAATCACCGAGAGTCAGCTTTTAGTGAATTACTTCTTCAGGTGCTATTACCTGGAAGCAGGTCTTCTGTTGTCTTTGGCCAATGCTGTTAATTACTGAATAAAATTTTGTGTACTTCTTAGGCTGGAAAGACATAACCAGTGGGAAGTTTGACGTCCACAAGCTGCCAGGCAATCACTTTTATCTGATGGAACCGGACAATGAGAACTTTATCAAGAACTACATAGCCAAGTGTTTGGAACTCTCATCACTTGACTGCTTCTAGAGGAGCTTTTCTTAGGGGTGCGAATACGCAAACTGATCACAAGCTGTTCCTCCAGGTTCGGCTTTTAGTTCTTAGAGGTTGGAAAGATGCATGTTAATGAATTTCTTCGTGGAACATTTATCTCTCTGGGGAAAGGACATGGGCTGAAGAGGAGCAGAGGCACTATTGGGCATTGACAGCTGCAGAGGGAAGAGGGGGTGGTTTTCTTCTTTGGGGGATGTTGCCACCAGTAGGTTACCCATGCTCCAGGAAATGGCACTACACCTTGTGGCATGTGCAGGCAGCTCTAATTGGACTCAGTGGGAATCTGGGAGGCATACATGTTGGGGGACATCTGTCACAGGGGGTGGAAAGGCAAGTAAGGGATGGATATGATCAAAACTCACTGTTTATGTTTATGAGATATTCAAAGAATAAATAAAAATATTACTAAAGGAAGAAACTGTCTAGAAGAATCTTTTAGTGTTTCATTAGAATCTAATTTGGTTGTCATTTGTACAAAGTTTTATCAGCAAAGCGCCTCCAAACAGTTATACCTCTGTTCTGAAGTCTCTTGCAGAGTTTTCGTGGCAGAGTGATTGACAGAAGGAAACCATCACTTCTCTAACACTACAGTGCGGCTCAAAGTTTAATCTTTAGAAATATACATTAGACCCGTCTCATCAGAAAGAGTCATTGCTGCTTTATCAAAACACAGCCCTTATCTATTACTGTTCATTGTGATAGGAAGGCCTCAGGTTGCCTACAACCACAGGCACGTTGTGTCCCCGCTACCCTGCAGTGATTGGCTGGAACTCAGAGCCCTTCCATGAGTAGCCAAGCCATAGCCTGGTTAGGTAACTTGTCCATATCAACTAGTAAGTCAAGAAGTAGCTGGAGCCAAGCCTACCTGTCACTCCATAGTACCCACACATGTGGGAGCCTGAGGCAACACATTACGGCAAAGGAACTGTTCTTCTGATTATCTGACCTCCGTACCTTTCCCTTCAGTTTAGGGGTTTCTGTTTTGTTTTGGATTGGGCTTTTTTTTTTTTGAGATAAGATCTCACCATGTAGCCCAGGCTGTCCTAACTTGTGACTCTTCCAGCTCCCTTTTCTGAAGCACTGGGAAAGAGTCTGGCTGCTGTTAATTCTAAGTAAACTCCGATTGGCCCAGTAGCACTGACTCATTGTAGAGTAACAGATAGAGTCAAGAAAACAAATGTTGGGCCTGAGGAGATGGCTCAGTCAGTAAGGAGTTTGCCTTGTAAGCATAAAGACTTGAGTTCAAGCCCCAGGTCCCATATAACATGCCTGGAATGCTGGGTAATCTGTAGTCTTGGTGCTGAAGAGGAAGAGATAAGAGGGTATCTGGGCTAGTCAGTCTAGCACACTTGCTGAGCTCTAAGCTGATGAGAGATCTCTCCTCACAGGAAGTAAATAGCATATCTGGGAAAAAATATCCCAGGCTGTCCTCTGACGTCCACATGTGTGCATACACATGCACAACACACATACAAATATCCACACAGTCATAGATGCAAAAAAGAAATATATTTATTAAATTTCATATGCATACTATGAAACAATTTTTGAAAAGGAACTTTTTAAAGTCACCCTGCTCAAGCAAGTAAAGTCAGGTAACTATTTTGATATAGTCTTAAGCATTATAATTCGTGCTAATAGAAAAAAAAATACAGGATCTTATTTAGAGAGTTACTAATGAAGGCTTCCAAAAGAGATATGTCTCCATCACATTCTAAATTCCATATTTCTCAATCAGCTGTCTTGCTTTAGAAATATAGGCACACATGGCGTCTTCCTTCGATAACCCTAGAGAGACACAGACATGCTATCTCACCAACCAGTGTGGGCTGGGACGAAGAAGGTTTAACCTTGTTTAAGAGTCACAAACCTTTTTGGAGGTTCCACGCTTCCCACTTGGCCTTCCCCTTTAGATCTAACATTGCAGGGCACGCTGCAAAGAGAAGGAGAGGGTTGCAGTGTTACTTTTCACTCTACACCTCTACAAATAGCTCACAGAGAAAGAACATCTGTTCGTTTGAAACAAAGATCGGGTACCACCAATGTTGATGTCTCCAATGATGGACTGTTTGTAGAGCCCATAGAGTTCTTTGAGTTCTTCATCTTCTGGTCTGCTTTTCAGCTTCCTCACGTCTTGTGCGGCCTGGTCAAAATCAGCCTAGGGCAAAAGACAGCAGAGACATGCAAAAGGCATATGTGTGGTGCATATTCATACCTGCAGGCGAGGTACACACATACAATCTAATTTTTTTTTAAAAAAAAAAATTATAGGTCTCATGTCAACTTATTTCCCGGAAAATGAAGTTGTTTATCTTACTTCGGGTTGATTAGCAAACATGACTCATCCTGAACAAAAAAATTTTTTGGTAATTTCTCCTTTCTTCCCCTCTCCTCCCCTCTCTATAACAAATGCTGGAGAAAAATCACTTTACAGAGAAGGGTTGGTGAGCAGCTATTGTCCTGAGAACAGAAGTGGGAGTGGGAGTGGCTACAGGAAAGGTATCAGAAGGAACCTGCCTCAGAAGCCATGCTTGCAATGAATCTTGGGTAAGGGTGTGCATGTATCCAGTGTGAAGACACAAACTGGAAAAGCTGCTCCTGACAATCTGGAGGGAATTCACTAGGTCTGAACATAAAGGCTGGGTCAGATCACGTTGTTTGTTACTGAGATTGCCAGAATAAAGGGCAGACATAATGTAATTTATGTTAATACCTTAATTTATGTAATATTTTACATTCACCTTTTGTATTTTGTATCTATGGTCAAGCCCTTGTCTACTGACCCACGGCAGGAGCCACGTCAGACACCATTAGGTATATCCTTGGTGAGTGTGGATCAGAATGTTACCACAGTTGAAACACCTTTACATGTGCAGCAGTTGACAGTGAAGTTCAAAGCATTCTGGGCCAAAGGAATGCCACCTTCCCTATGCCTGTGCTTTGGGAGCTGGGCTCCTGTGGCAGATGATTCTGTCTCGGCTGAGTAAGGTTACAGCATCTTTGTTGGGTGTGATCTTCCTCTGCCCTGTGAACAATGCCCTCTCACGTTCGTGAGTGTGCTTTAAGGCCCTCCTGTTCCCATCCTTCCTGTGCCAGGGATGACACCTGACAATGAGTGCATGACACTGTATCAAAGGACCACTTGGGACCTGTGGACATTTCCAGTCAGATCTCTCCCCTCTGAAGATGACTCACAGTTTCCTTATGCCACCTTCTGTAGAAAGTGAGTACAATAGTCAGCCCACATATGAGCTTCATAAAGCCCTTTGAGCAACTCTTCCTTGTTGAAGAACTGAACTAGGAAGATAAATTCCTCAGTCAAGGTACTTAAGCCATTTGAATCACACACACTGTGTGCGTGTGTATGTGTGTGTGTGTTCTGATCATAAAATCACCTCACACTCACATCACTATTTGTGCTTGGTTGGCTGGTTGGTTTTTCAAAGCAGGGTTTCTCTGTTTAGCCCTGGCTATCCCAGAACTCAATCTATAGACCAGACTGGCCTTAATCTCAGTCTTTCACATGCCTCTGCTTCCCAAGTGCTAGAAATAAAATCATGTTCTCCTCACCCACTTCTGTGGTGTTTAGGGTAAAGGCCAGGGTTTCCTGCAAATATTCTACCACTGCTGTCTCTCCAGGCCACAAGAGATCCAATCCTAGCCTGCTGCTTTAGCTTCATCTAGGAAGGAAATGTGTCTAAGTAAAATGTCCATCCACAAAAGTAAACACCTGCAATCCTAACACTAGAGAAACTGAGGCAGTAGGACCAGCTGAAGTTGAAGGCTAGCCTGAGCTACATAGCAAGACTCTTTTTCAAAAGATTAACCCCACACACAAAACAAAAGACTTGTATTATAACTTATAAATAAAATTGGAAAATTGTGACTAAAGATGAAATTCCATCTATATTTTCACTCCCAGAACAATCTGTCAACATTTAAATATATCAGTATTTAAAAAAAAATAGAAAATGATGAACATGCCCTCGCTTTCGTTTCCACGAGTGAGCTATTAACAACGCCCAGAAGGTACATAATGTCTATCCTAACCCCATTTCTTTTCTGAAGAGAGAAGACATTTGAACACCCTAGCCAGCTACTGCCCACTGGATTTCCAATGTATTTTTTACATTTATTACAATTTTAAACTTTGATTTTTGAAATCATGTCAGACCCAGGAACAAGTTATAAAAATATGACATCTTCAGTGTCTACCAGGTTCCCCTGGCTATGGCGTTTGTAATAAGTAGTTACCAGTTCTCTCAGTGTGCAAATGACCAGCCAGTGTAGTGTGTATATGTGTGAGTGTTTGTGTGCTTCAGTGTGCATGAGTCTGAGTGCGTGTGTGTATGTGATCATGTGTGGGTGTGGGTGTGAGCATCTTTGTGTGGATCAGTGTGTGTGTGAGTCTGAGTGTGTGCGTATATGGATGTGAGCATGAGTGTGTGAGTGTGTGTGTCAGTGTGCATGAATGTGCGTGTGTCTGTGTGTTAGGGTTTGCCTATGTTGTCTTGTCTATCCTGGAACATCACACTTAAATGATCCTTCTACTTCAGTTTTTCACAATTGGTGGCAAGTAAACCCAGGGACTCCCAACTGCTAAGTAACCTACAGACAATCCACACACACTACACCCCCGCTCTTAAGTGGGTTTCTAACCTGCCTTTATCTTTATCTTCTGCTTGAAGTACTTTGTGTTTTTCTGAAACAGGGTCTCATGTAGCATAGTGCTGCTTTGAGTCTGTCACCTAGCTAAGGATGGCCTTGAACTCCTGATTCTCCTGTCTCCAAGTCCTGAGTTGGGATTACAGGTGTGTACTGCCACACCTGGCTTGAACTCACACACCCCATGTCTAGAATATATCGTATTTTTTGTTATATTATTATATTGGTAAGAATTTCAAATTGAAAAAATAAGCATATGTTTTAAGAAATTTTCACTTATAACAATTTGTTATTTAAGCATAAGCAGTTGCAGTGACTGCAATTCCAGCTTTCTTTGACCATACTGAGGCTCAATATCAAGCAAGTATGTATTTTTAAAAACTAGAATTTTATCAAAATGAAAGGAAGCCTTCGTTGCAGCAATAATAGATTTAATGCATTCAACACTGATAGTAATAGAAACCCACAACCTGTATCCATTTTAATTATTGAACTAAGGCTAGCTTTCAATGCTGCCCTATTGTCAGGGCTGCTTTTCACATGCCTTAGCTTATTGTCGCCTCATGATGTTCTTTAACCTTTAAATCCTAAAGATCCCCTCCCCCAATGCCGCTTTAAATACTGTCCGAGGTGGTACGTCAGTCATTTGACAGCCTCCCTCCTGTTTTATTTACTCCACGCTTACTATAGCAGGTATGTGGGTGCACATGTACAGTACCATGCATGTGGAGGTCAGGGAACAATTGTAAGAGTCAGTTCTCTCTTTCTACCATGTGGGTTCTGAAGGTTCAGATCACCAAGCTTGCCAGTAGGCATCATACATGAGCCTTCGAGCACGTGTGTGTGCGCACACACACACACGAACACACACACGAACACACACACACACACATGAACACACACACTAAGTAACATATCAAGACTAAAAAGGAGATGGGGTTTGTCACTCACCTATGATAACATCTTGCCTGAAGAAAGAGTTAAAGTTCACTATACTCATAATATAAAATGTTATGCATTACAAATGTGTATCTTAAGCCCAATGGTGGTGGCGTACGCCTTTTGTCCTACCACCACGCTAGAGGCAGGATCAGGCGAATCTCTATGAATTCGAGACCAGCCCACTCTAAAGAGAGAGTTCCAGGACAGCCAGGAGTAAACAGAGAGACCCTGTCTCAAAGAGAGAGGGAGAGGGAGAGGAAAAAGGGGAGGGAAGGGGGAGAGAGCAAAAAGTGTATCTTGATTTAATGAGAAAATGCTAATAAAACTATTATATACAGAAGTATGTCACAGGTGTATTGTGCACACACACCTTTCATTATACACACATGGAAAAGGGGCATATATATGGAAGCAACTTATATGTGCTTATCTGAGAAAAGGGCTTCCTGGTTTTTTTAAATTCATATTTATTCTCTTTCCACTCCTCTCAATAAAATGGTAAAGTCAGAACTTCACAGACTAGCCCTGCTATTCAACAAAACACATCTACGACAACCGCCGGAGGGCCACAAGAGCAAGGGGACATGGAGACCCCAATGGATGTCACTTGCTTCCTGGAGTTGTTAAGAGAGAGAGAGAGACAAAGAAGCTCCCTTCCTCTCCACCCCCTTCCCCCGCCCCTGTCGCCCCCAAGAGCTTGTCAATTTTTCAGATCGGTGTAAACTATCCCTGAGGGCCAAACGGGTTGCTTTGGAGATCCTGGGTCCTTGTCAACAGACGGTGAGGTGCAATATACTGTGCAATAAATAGGCGCTTAGGCAGGTGTGGAAGTCACTGGAGGGTCGTAGCAGAACGCTCCTGGGAGTAGCCTGCCCCTGCCCTGCCCCAGGGCTATCACGCCTCCTCTCGCCCCATCGGAGCGCTTCGTTCTCGGAGCACTTCTCTGGCATGGCCTTCCCAGATCTGGCTTACCTGCAAAGACATAATGATGAGACACGGAATGCTGTGGCTCTCCCAGCTCAGAGTGACAGTCCCCCCGGGCTTGGCAGCTTGAGGAGCAGTGCTCCTCCTCCGGTCTCTCCTATTGGTTGCTCCTTGGGAATGGACGACTCTCTAATTGGTCACGGGAGTTGGAGGGCGTGTCTGGGCGGTAGCTGGTATCTGCCCAGTGTCTCGGAGCTCTTTTAACACCCTCTTTTACTTACTCCACTTTTACTATGAGTGTGCACGCATGCACACTCATAGTAATTCCCTCAGTTGAGACTGTGGCTGTTTCCTTCCCTTTTCCTTGCCTCCAAGTCCTATCGTTGAGTATAGTGGGCTCCTGTGTTAACTGCACTGTATGCTGAAGTTCTTCAGAATTGGTTCCTTAACCCAGAGAGAATACACATAACACCTGATACCTGACCTCAGGGATGGCGGATATCATCTCTGGGGAATTCGACGCACAGGGAGGGGACATCGTGTTGATTTTGTGGTTACATGTGTATAACGTTCTGAGTCTTATCAGGTGCTTTTTCTCTTTACTAGTCTGATCTATGGAAGGCGGGCACTGCTGGCCACTGTTGCCTGGGACACCTCCCGTTCATATTGCTGCCAAGGACACAAATGATCATTCCCCCCAACAGCACAGACTTGAAGTGTGCTTTGATTTGGCAGCTCATCACTAAAATCCATTCCCAGTTAACTGACTTTTTCAAATGTTGGACTGATTGTTGACATGCAGGAAAAGTCATAACGGACTGAGTATTTTGGACAATTACTATACACTAATAAAATAAAAATTATTGCTATTAACAGTATGTTTGTAGATTCCACAAAACCACAGTATCATACAATGCTGAGCAAAAGCTCAGAATTCCATGCAGGACAAGAAGAATCTAGTGCTCATTCAATTCTTGCACATTTTTATTGCCAGACCTTATTGTCAGCTCTAATGCTACGATTTCTGACCCAGACTCTTAAGCTAATGTTATATTGTTGTATCCTTTAAATCTAGCAGTTCAAGAGTTAATACAAAAAGAATACTTTTATAGACCTTTTAAGTTATTAAAATATTTTGAAATATTCATAAATCTAACTATTTTCATAAATGGTATATTCATAAACTGTATTCACAAAATATCAGTTATTTACAATGTAAAATAACAGCTATCATTGAAAAATAAATTGACCATTTGGTGCATACATAGACTACCAAATGCATAGCAATTGAGGGAACTATGGGAACCATATGTTTGTAGAAAAAATCTGAACATAAACTGAGCACACATCCATGTGAAGTAACTTAGCAGACGGCTCTGAACAAAAGTGTATGGAAGTGACTGTATCTTCACAAAGGATCAAAAAAACTTTAAAATATTTTTTTTTGTTGTAAAGTTCGTGCTGCACAAATGGGAAGAAATTACCTTTGAGATCTATTCTTTTGGGAAAAATTCTTGCGGAAATATTGCTAAGTTTTCAAATAGAAAACAAGGACCAAAATAGTAGAGGATATGTATAATTTTAATTAACTCGACTCTGCCACAGCTGTCACTGGGTCATCACGGTTCCATTTGTCAGGCACTTACCATGTGGCAGGCATCGTGGTAAGCATCTTACACAGAACGCTCTTCTAATCCTCAGAATAGGCGCTATTTTTATCAATTCATAGAAGGCTAATTACCTTACCTGAGGCACTAGTTAGTGGTGAGGTTAGGGCTTCAACATAGCAGCCCGGCTGCAGAAGCTTGTAAAGTAAGAGCTGAAAAGATCATCTAGTGGAACTTCAGATCATGGGTAAACTTTAAGTCTGAAACTTTGGTGACATCAGTCATAGCCATTCCCTTTTTACTTCTTTTTCTTGTCCTCTCTTTTTTTTCTGACAAGCGCGCGCGCGCGCGCGCGTGTGTGCAAGTTCTGACCCTGTAGCCCCAGTTTGCGGTCTCCCGCCTCAGTCTCCCACGCACCAGGATTTTATGTGAACCTTTAGCATTTCAATTCTACCATCGCGATTTGTCTTTAGCGCTCCATGACTGCGGATTATAGTAAGGAATGTTTTATGAAACAAAAACCTGTTGATACACTCAAAACTCGTCCTGACTTCATTCTTGTTAATCTACTTGTGATAAAATACCCCCGCAAACTACAACAATCTTTGACCAAAAGCAACAGTTTTTGTTTTGAGTGGTAATAATGAAAATGGAGAAGATAGACCCTAAATGTTAGTCTAAAATTAGCAATGAAGAAAAAGAGGACGATAAAGAGAAGGATCTGAATCCTTCCAAAGTCATAAGAGAAGGACAGAGAGGACCAAAAAAACAACAACAATAAAATCCTGTCAAGTGTAGCCAATAGAAATTTTAATCTTTAGCACGTTATTCCATTGTTTTACAGTTGTTTGTAACTTTGCAGTAATTTGTTTCGTAACTTTTTGTCTCCATTACAGCAGGAGGCACAACAGATATTGCCGGAATATTTCGGAGTACTGCTGTGGAACTGAAAACAGTCCTTATTTTCCTTTTAGAGGGTTCAAGATTCTCCATATAATTACATGCAACCCTATAAACCCTACTTATTTGATTTTCGTGGCGCGGAGACGTGTGCAGGGAGATGGATGGCTCTAAGGGCTGGAGCTTTGCGTCCCTAGAACGAAAAGAGAGCGGGCCAGAGTTCCAAGGCAGAAGCAACTGGGCTAAAAACGGAGAGCCAAAAGGAGAGATAATTCTCTCTCAGAACCAGGCTCCAGGAACTGCTTGGTACATCATCATCTTTAGGCGACCTGTCAGAAGCGAAAGAGCCTGGTTACTATAGCAACCACAGACTCTCGCGAGACAGATAATACGCCTGCGCAGTGCTGCTCCAGAGCTCTGTCTCAGGTTTAGGGATTTTACGGAAAGACCGCTCTGTGTCGCCAAACCAGAGCTGACGTCCCTTACTGGAGTGACGTACGGCAGACAGGCAGGTAGGCGGGGCTCGTGTTCTGCGCAGGCGCAGTGCGGGCGCGCGTGGAGCCGTTGCAGTGGTCCCCGGAGGTGACCGAGTTGCTGTAGGAAATCGATCCGTCACGTGGTCTCCGCGGGGCGCTCCTGCACAGGTGGGCGCGTGCGTGCCTGTGGTCCTAGTCCCAGCCCGTGGGCACCCGGATCACCGCGGGGTGGGGGTCATCCAGTGCCCGGCCTCCCTGAGGGTCTTTCCGGTTGGCCTCACAGTCGCTCCCTGCCTCCAGGGCCTTTCCTTCTGTCGCGTGGTGAGACGTGGGACGTCATCCTCCGAGACCCCCGGAGCTTCTCTGCTGCTGACAGCCTTTCCAGGGTCTCTTCCCCAAGTCAAGGTCTCTCTGTAGCGCCAGAGAGGTTTCTAATCGCGCCACCCTTCTGAAAGGCTCTCTAGAGTCACCGTCTTGTCCTTACCTGGTTAACTCCAACTCTAGCATCTCTGTCCGAGCGATACTGAACTTCCTTTAATAGTCTTCTGGGATTCCTCGCTGCCCGCTTCCTTTTTCCTTTGGAAGGAATTCTTTAGAGAGCGGTTGTTCACTGCTCTGGCTTTAGAGTGAACCGTTTTTATTGCTCGCAGAAGCTTTTTGCTTTGCTCAATGCCTAATGGCCTACAGCAAGGATAATTCATAATAATTTGATAGGGGAAAATGTGGTATTTGAGTGCTATATCAGGCACACTGTACGTTGAATAAGGACATGAAAAACCAAAGGCCTCATTTAATGGTCTGAATCTGTAATATATGTGGTGGGTGAAATGCGTGAGAGATGGTAGTGTAAAACGGTAAACATTTTGAATCTGCAGTCGATCCTGTAGGCAGTAGCAGCTTGCAGACATAGTTGGCAAGGCACTTGAGCAAGCTCTGTACTAGTCAGCATTTTAAAAATTTGTATTGCATTGCGGTCACTTTATGTAGACTTTGCTTTTTTTCATCTCCCCTTCCAGGTTTTTGAGTTGTTAGTGAAGTGCATCCCGATCTTGCAGACCCTTGGTTGCAGAGCATCTAATTTTGAGTGTCTTACACTGCCTAGGCAGTGTACAGTAACTGGCTTGCAGTTTGGCAAGAGCTTTGGTGGGACCATTTTTGTCTTGCTTCCTGGTCCTTTTACCTATAACTAGATGCCAACTGCTGGCAGTCGCCTCGCTAGATTTGATAACCTGTTCTTGAATCTCTGAGCTTGTGGGAAGCATGCAGCTAATGAGGGATAGATTGGAATAATGCAGTGAATTGTGGGGAAGGAAGCAGTTATTAATAGCCAATGTCTGTAGCAGTGGGCAGCACTGACAGAATCAAGATTGCAGCTCTTACTGGGAATGAGTCTGCAACACCATTTCCAAAGGCTGTCCAGTTTGGAAATGGCACCTGTCCCATGCTAACACCTCCAGGTCTTGGGCAGCTTTTTACCAGCACCTGTGGTGCAGCTGTACTCCCAGAAATTCCAGCTCAGTAAGCACTAGGGTGAGTCAGTCATCTGTTCTTAAAAGCCACAGGTTGTTTCTAAGATGGAGCCATGATTCAGAAAAACTAGCTACGAGTTGTACAGTGAGTCTGCTTCCTAATCCATGCCCAGGCACTCTATAACTATAGGAACTAGCTATGTGGAGAAAGTGCCCTGAATTAGAGGAGCCTTAAGCAGAGGGGACTTATTTTAAGTTTGTCAACTGGGTCTTTATAGCTCTGAGATGAACTCTTGGAGGAGCCAGCTGAGAGGAGCAAGTATACAGTTGCCTTTGGGAAGGCTAAGCAGAATCTAAATAAATGAATGCTGACGAGAGCAGTTGACAACACCCTAACTTAACTTGTCCATAAGGTTAATATCACAGTCAGTAGGAAGAACAAATAAACCAGTGTTTTGTTTTGAATTTGCTTTTGGAAAGAGCTCAGCCCATTTATTTCTCCCTAATGGATTAATCTCTGAATTTCGTCACAAATTTTTCTTGGTTTTCATGAAATTGTCTGCCAAAGCAGTCATCTTATAATCATGTGAGAGGCAAAGGATGTGCCTGCATGTTTCAAATGTTTTAGGAACTTGGGGATCATGAGAGGAGGGAGACTTACAAAGTTTTACCCATGGACCTAGATTATTACTATTTTGGTTCTTAAAATCTGACCCGGTTCATTATGAACTTCAGAGACTACAGAAGGTAAGCTCTGTGTGGGCAGAACACAAGGACTTCAGAGCCCACCAGTAGCTGTGTCTGGAACACCATCTGCCCACTGCAGTAGCTCAGTACATGTGCTTATAAATGAATGAATGGGGGGCTGACAAGATGTTTCAGAGAGTGAAGGCATTTATGCCACATCAAGCCTGTGACCCGACTTCAACCCTCTGGAACTTACACGGAGAAAACCTACTTTGCTTATTTTTAGGTAATCATGTGCTGTGATATGACCCAAGCATAATAAATGTTAACATTCTTAAACGACTGGAAGTCTAATTAGAGTTTGGAAGATGCTAACATATCTGTAAGATTAACACCAGTCACTCTCACACTGCCTGTTGCATATCATGAAAACATAGGGGGAATTAAAATTACTTCTTCATCTTGGGAGCTGGAGAGATGGCTCAGCAGTTGAGAGCACTGGCTGCTCTTCCAAAGGTCCTGAGTTCAGTTCCCAGTAACCACATGGTGGCTCATAACCATCTATAATGGGATCTGATGCCCTATTCTGGTGTGTCTGAAGACAGCCAAAGATTACTCATGTATAAAATAAATCTTTTTTAAAAAATTACTTCATCTTGCCATAGAAATTATATGAATGATTAGACTTGCTGCAGCATATCAATCTGGAATTTAAAAAAAAAGGGAGACTATAACCAAAATATTCTCAAAACATGCATTGCTAATATAAGAATTTCATCATTTTGCTTCTTTCCAAAGGGTTTTCAAGATGGCTGCAGCCCCTCAGGCACCAAAGAGGGGATCTATTCGGAAGACTAGACCTCTGGTTGTAAAGACATCACTGAACAACCCTTATGTTATTTCCTGGAGCACCTTGGAGAGAGAAGACATACACTTTATATTACAGACACTTGAAGACAAGTTTAAATCGATTGGACTTCAGAAAATTGAAGATAAGAAGAAAAGGAAAAAAACAGCTCTTATCAAAAAGCAAAGATGCGGGCCAGATGTTGCAATCAGTGTGGATCCAAAAGAGCCTGATGAGGATGTGCAGGTGTCAGGGTGGACACCTGCACATGTCAGAAAACAGCTGGTCATTGGTGTTAATGAAGTCACCAGAGCTCTGGAGAGGAATGAGCTGCTCCTGGTTCTAGTGTGTAAGTCAGTCAAGCCTGCCATCATCACCTCACACTTGATTCAGTTGAGTTTAAGCAGATCTGTTCCTGCCTGTCAGGTACCTCAGCTCAGCCAGAGAATTGCTCCTGTCATTGGCTTAAAATGTGTGCTAGCCTTGGGCTTCAGAAAGAATACCATGGACTTTGCTGATGAAGTAGGAGTCATCATTCCCAAGGTGCCCAGCTTAAATGTGCCATGGCTTCCAGATAGAACCCAGGATCCCACAGACAGTTTAGAGACTGAACCTTCGGAAAGCCAGGACAAAGAGATTTTGGACACTTCATTTGATGATCTTACAAAACTTAGTAAGAGGAAGCTTGCTGAAGGTGGACAAACTTCAGCTGCAACCCTACAACCCCTTAAAATAAAGAAACTCATTCCCAACCCTAGTAAGATAAGGAAACCACCCAAAAGTAAAAAATCCATTTCAAAGTAGTTTTATATGACTTGTCACTTCATGTAAGGCTATGGGCTAAATAAGCACTGAAACAAATAAAATCAAATGTGTTTACACGTATTCTTAGAATCCTGCATGGAGTTGTTTTTCTCTTTGGGTAGGGCAGATACGCTGAAACTTAAAACCATGATGTACAGAAAACACTCAAAACAGTAATTAACAAAACCAAAGTTTATTAAGACTAATGTCCATGCGCATATAAATTCACTGCTTTAAAGGCTGGTACAATGCTTGCTTGCAAGAACATCAGTTTCCTACAGCACTTAATATTTCTCTATGGAAGGTGGAAAATGGCCCACAAACATTGTCTAGCAAGGTGGGTGAAACAACTGAAGAAGGCCCTCAGTTGCAAGGAGAGACACTAAATGCTAAGTAGTACACTGTCTTCAGAAGCGGCATGTCACTTTTACTTTGTGGTAATTTGGCTTTCTTTGTAGGTAAGCATTGATGCAGGCTTGGGAGAAAGGCTTGATTGATAGAAAAAAAGCCTGATAAGGTTGTTTCAATAAGAATTCCCTCCCTGCACATCATTAGTTTCCTTGTAATATATAACATCTATCAAGAGTACATTAGGGGCATAGCTCTCTGGCAGAATATGTGCTTACCAGCACATACAATCCCTGGCTTGATCCCCAGCACCAAAAACAAACAAAAGTCAAAGCAAACAAGACTACAAACTGTAAACAAAACCTAAGCCAAAGCTTACTACAGCAGTAACCTAGCTGACATGTGGCAAGAGGACACACAATACAGTGATGGGTCTTTCCGGCTAAGAGTGGAGCTGTCAGTGCTCTACAAATCCACTCTGTGTCTGGAAATTATTCTGGAATTTAGGAGTTGAGTGGGATAGCAAAACTTTTCCATCCCAAGTTTTGGATGAACTTATGGGCTGTGCCACTTTGTTCCACTTGGTGACAAATTTCCTGTTTCTGAAGGGAAGAAAGCAAGCACAATTTGGATGTAGAGTATAGGGCAGTGTAAGTTAACTCGAGACTGTTGCTTTTACATTCAGTTTTCACAGCTATTTTATATCCAAGCAGTTGCTCTGGTTACGAGTCTCTAAAATACCAACTGCTCATGTGTTTAAAGTATGAAGACACCACCGTTAACAATTAGTGTATTTAAAGTGATAGTTCTCTAACACCTGCAATGTGCAGTAAACAAATCTCCAAAGGAATGGTTTGACAGCTTCCTCATGAGGTAAATGATAAATAAGCCCATGACAAAATTCTTACCTGAAAACTCAATTTGAATAAGACATAGAAATGAGTGCAATAATTGCCAAAGAGCTGTAACTCCAGATTGACTCACTCACTCACCTACTGCTTGGCTTTCTACACAGTGCTGCAATCAATAGGTAGTTTCATTTTCTGTTAAAATGCGACACGGTTGGGCATGGTATAAGGTGAGATACCTGCCATGTGTCTGTCTGGGAACAGCACTGGTCCCATTTCTGCACCACTTGTGAGGCCCAGGGGCCCCCTCTAGTGGTGTTATCAGGGATGGCACAATTTGTGGCCTACTTAGGACCTGTCCACAGGAGGCCAGAAAGCAAACATTTTAACTTTGCAGGCAATACATACAGTCCAGTCTGTCATAACTACTTGATTTTCCTTTGTAGCATGAGACAACCATAGGTAGGACATAATAAAGATGTGTCTGTATTCTGACAAAATGTTTGGATTTTCTAAGATTTGCATGCTACAAAACATCATTCTTTGGACTATTTCCTCCAACCATTAAAAAAAAAAAAAAAGAAAGGCATTCTCAGTTTGTGAGCTGTATAGAACAGCCAACAGGTGAGACAGCCTACAGGTCACATTTGGTGACTCCTTTCTTGTAGGGAAGGAAATGTCATGTTGTCTGGACTGGAGCGGAGGCACTGGAGTAAAGGCAGGAAGAAGGATCTACTTTGTGGCATCTGACTCAAAGGCCCAGTCTATACAATGGCCTTGTTTAGTATTTTATTTTCCCTTGGGTTAGTGGCAGCATATACACATATATGTACACTGTGAAACTTGGTTTTCAAATTCTAGGTAAGAACAACATCAGTAACAAAATTATGAATACTTATTTACAAGTAAGACATTTTCCATTAGCATGACAATTTTCATGATAAATTAAAGTCAGCATAAAGGAACGTGTGCAATTTTGCATAATAAAAACATTCAGACCATCTGTGTGCTGACAGCACTACTGCACTCCTCTGGACATTTAATCTGACCTCAGAGCTTTGACTTCCTTTCCCTCAAACATCCTTGCCATGCTGAGAAATGAGATTGCACAGCAGCCCCAAGGTCTGATCAGTCAGCTGTGTACCCTCTAGTGAGCACATTGAACAATTGCCCCAAACTTTGCTTTTAAAACAATCCACTGGCCTGCTGAAGAGCAGAAGACAAACCTGTCTATGTCCTGATTTGGCTACTACACTTATGGGATAGACCTGTGTATTTGCTGATTTAGCTACTATGCTTATGGGATAATAAATGTGCTAAGTCACTGGTACATTTTCATATTGCTCCTTAAGTATCTACCACATGTCAATTCTATAAACATTCCCAGTAGCATCATGTAAGGTGATACACATATGGATCCTTGTTCTGTTTTACAAGTATATCACCATTTCATAAACAGAAAAGCAGCAGTGACTCTCCTAACAGCAAAGGTTTTCTTAACATGATGCTGCCACTTCTGTTTGGGTCACAGAGACTGGCCCACTTCTAGAGTGGAAAGACAACATCCTCTCTTTGCCGTGAGAGCTCTATGGACACCTTTAATCCCTCCCACATGTTAGTCAACAGCAGAGACTGGCTCCCAACACCCTAACTAGAAATGTGTACAACTGGTCATCTGTACTGATTGTTAGCAACTACTTCAGTTTCACTCAACTTGTGCTTTTATTCTTCTTTGGAATGACAGTTCCAGGCATCACTAAATAGAATATTAACAAATGAGAATGTCAGCCTTCTAGAAATAACATATCCATCTACTGTAGAACAAGTCCAACCTAGAGAAAGAAAAATGGGACAGTAAGACCAAATGGAAGAGGAAATGGAATTATAATACTGGGCAGTATATCGATCAGGGTTTTAAAAAGTCCCTCTGAGGGCTGGAGAGATGACTCAGCAGGTAAGAGCACTGGCTGCTCTTCCAGAGGACTGAGGTTCAATTCCCAGCCCCCACATGGCAGCTCACAACTGTCTGAACTCCAGTTCCAGTGGTTCCAACTCCCTCACACAGGCAGGCAAAACACCAATGTACAGAAACTAAAAATAAATAATTAAAAAAAAAAAGTCCCCTTGAACTTCCAAGCTGGCTAAGAGGGCAAAGGCACCTGTCACACAAGACTGATGACCTGAGTTCAGTCCTTGGAGCCCTAAGAGAAGAGGAGGAGAGGACTTGAGGACTCCTCAAAGCTGTCCTCTGATCTCCATGTATGCTGAGGCATGTATGTATCCACCCCCCACATATACACACAGACATAATAAAAATAAATAAAAAGCCCCCTTCATCCTAAGGGGGTGTCTGTATGGGACTGTCTTCTCTCTCCCCTCTCCCTATGACCCACACCCTCCACCTCTCTCTCAGAAATTACAAACAGTAGAAACAGATAAAGTCCCTTTATCCTGAAGGCAGTAGGACTGGGACTGACACATCAGGCTCACTCACCTTTTCAGAGTCTGTCCCTGGACACCTCCAGTTGTACAAATAATACTGTAAGTTGCCATCTCCTACACCAAACTTGAGTTTTTCCAAGAAGGTCTTATTTTCCATCAAATCTAGTGCATTGAACACATCAAATCCTTTCTGCCAATATAAAAAGTTTAAAAGTTTTTATACCAAGGGCTTAATGTGTTCTTTGTAGTATATATTCCTGTTAACATTCAATTCCTCTACAGTAATTTAAATAGGCACTTATAAGAAGGCTAAGTACCAACAATGTAAAGCCTCAGACTAAGCACCATCTTAGAAGACTGTATTATAAAGACAGCTGAGGAGAGAGCTGGAGAGAAGAAGGTCCATGGTTAAGAGCTACACTGCTCTTGCAAGGGACCTTTCTGCAAGTTGGTTTGCTTAAGGAAATCCAAGTAGTCCAAAAAGCAATGCAACACTCACCAATTTGGCTATAATGAGTGCATCATTCATGAGGTCCAGCAGGGGTGTCTCTGTGTGAATGTTGTAGAAGGAATATGCAGCCTTGAGGCTCTTGTGAGCAGGGTGGTGCATAACCGTGGAGGGGAGCGTGTAGAAGCTCAGGAAGTCAGTCAGCTTCCCACTGGGGCTCTGGTGGACAGAAGGAGGCAACAGTAGTAAATGTCTTCTCGAACAAGCATTTGATCAGCTGATGCCGACTCTGACTTACTCCCAACTTTCTGTCCAAACAACTGAGACTACCCTTTCGGTAACCCCTTTCAGTGTGAGCCCTTCATGCTGGGTCAAGACTAAGGAGCAGACAGTTGGAAGTTTAGCTGAAGTGCTAGGGGATTGCAAGCTCTTCCAAAGCTGGTCCTACATGGAAAGTTTCTCCAGGCTGACTGAGGAGTCAGTGCACCATGCTGAAGGACAGTGACAGAAGTAGATTTGCAGCCATCCATGCTGAGGCCCAGGCTGCCTTTCCCACACACTGAAGCATATATATGGGCTGCTGTCTGGAGGAATCAGGGCTATATGTGGAGCTAGCTACCTAATGGTGAACAGAACACAATTTTAAAGAACCTGGCCACCCAGTCTTGAGGTCCGGCACATTTTCTTAGAAATGAATAATGAGAGCTAGTTACTTGGGGGGGGGGGGGCAGACAAAACTAGTTTGCCAATGATGAGTTTTAGTTCAACAGAAAATTTCAGAATTCATAATTATCTTAAATAAATTGTGTGTGGTGGTGTACATTAGTAATCCAACTCTCAGGAAGCTCAGGAAGGATTGTCATGTTTAAAGACAGAGGCTAGAGAGATGACCCAGGTTAGATTTCTAGCATCCACATGGACATAACTGTCCATCAACTGTCTGTAACTATAGTTCCAGGAGAACTGATGCCCTCTCTTCTGGCCTGACATGCATGTGATGCACAGATGTACATGCAGGTAGAACACCAATACACATAAGGTAAAAATAAAAAGACTCGAGAAGCTAATCTGAGCGGCTTAGCAGGCCTGACTATACCCTGGGCTACATATTGAGACTCCATCTCAAAAGGGAAAAAAAACAATTATTCAAAATAGGGTTAAATTATGCACCAATTTTCAAATCTTCAATATTTCATAGGAAGTATTTTCTTCATATACTTCAATCAAGGCAGTATGTCAAAACTAATTAAAAGCAAAACTAAGGATAAGACCAAAGATTTTTAAATGTGAAATTATTCATTCACTAATTTTTGGGAGAAAAATTCATTTTCATATATGGGATGGTCTTTAGGTAACATGCAATGGATTTACTTTTGTTATAACAGGGGGACAAATGCCAAAACTTTATTACATTTTGAGCATTGTAAATAGCTACTGATCTAGTATATTAGAGAGAAGCTCTCTGGGGTTCTGAGTAACTCTTTAGAGTGGACAACTTACAAGGTTCTGGAGACACACAGGTGTATAAAGATTTGTGTACAAAGAGGTTTAGAAGTACAAACTTTGAGATTGTCTGCTTACTTGTTATTAGAAATGTCTCGTGAGTCAGCCTTAACATGGGTCAGTCTCTCCATAATTGCCCTAACCATTGGTCCTGTGATCATAAGGCCAACAATACTTGACAGTGCTAAGTTACAGTTCTGTGCACAAGTAATGCAAGCAAATCCCCAGAATCACTTCTAACTGGCCTTTTCTGTCTTCAGTTGCTTGGTCCAACCTTAGTTCAACCTACTGAGCTTCCAAATGAGACAACATCTGAATAACCAATTCAAACATTTGTTAAAAAAAAAAAATCCAAGTAAGCATCGGTCAGTATCTAGATAGCTCTTTTTCCTTCCCTCCCTTGAACAAGAGTTGAGGGACCGAATCTGTGGCTTGACATTTGAATCTAAAGGCAGTTCATACCCAGCTAGTTATACAAAGTGGAAGTATTAAACTCTGGAACATAGCTGTCTAGGGTGACTAATTATTAGCTTTTAATAATGAGAAGAGCAAACACACAAGGAACAACAGAAAAGCAGCCTAGCTTCCCATTAATAACTAGTGAAGATGCTCTAGTCCAGGACTGTACGCAGCAGAGGCAGAGAGCCATGGAGGAAAGCTATGGGCACACTGTGATCCTCCTCAAAGAAGCTTTAACCTGTTCTCAGAACCAGCTTATCAGCTCATCTCTTTACCTCCACTACGTAAGTGTCAATGATGTGCTCCCTGGGGAGGAACCAGTGGGCTACTTCCTCGTCATCCATGACTGGAGCTAGATGAAACTGCTTCAGGTAGATGTTGATTAGTTCTCGGACTGCTTTGATATCTTTTGGTTCCATCGGTCTCAGACCTGAAGTCTTTGTAACCTTGTTAGAAGGAAAACAAAACAAAAGCCAGAAGTTAAACAGAAGAGGAATAAATGAAATTACTTTGTGCTCAAAGTGTGGCCCCCAGCCCTGCCTAAGGAAACTTGTTAGAACTAGCGACTCTTGGCTCTAGACTTGCTTTAGTCAATTAGAACCATGACTCCACTGAAGCCTGAAGCTGTCTCTGCAGAATCCTAGCTACTGCAGAGAATAAGGTATAGGAATTAACTTCAAGGTCAAGGTCTTACTGGGATACACAATGAGTTCAAAGCCAGTTTGGACAACTTACTGAAACTGACTCCAAGAATAAAACATAAGATGATGAGGGCTAGTGAGATGTATGTGCATGCACACAAAGATAACTAAATAAATTAAAAAACAAACAAACAAACAAACAACAAAATGCCTAAAATCAGATCATTATAATTTCTGAAAGACCCTACATGGATGTCCAAGAAGGAAGACCAGTTCTTCAGTGGCACCTGTGATTAACTATTACCTGGGGATTTCCAGGGTTGTGTGACCAATGGTATTGACTGAATGTTGATTAGTGTGGTCCATGACAGGAAAGCTGGCAATGCATGCTTTACACTGACAGGCCCAGGAGTTCTCAGATGAGCATTCACAACAAGCTATTCAAGGATGGGGTACATAGTCTTTATAAAGATGCAGAACCTCAAATACCATTCAATTATCTAAAGTTGAAGAACTAAATCCCTGGCAGTGAATATGCAGCTCACACTTTTACTCATCTTTTCGTGGCTCTCAAAAAGATTAGAAACATCCATTCCCACTGAGGATGTAGCTCAGTGGTAAAGTGCCTGCTAGTAGTAGTGCCTGCACAAGACCCTGGATCAAATTCTAGTGCTGCAAACGAAATGTCCAGTTCCACCTGGAAACAAGTTAAATAAAAATGCATTTCTGAATGTAGTTAAAGACCAAAACCATCTAAAATATGTCTGTATACCCAAGTCACAGAAAAATTACTTTCTCTTGGGCTGGGTTATGTAGTCAGCGTAGAATGCATAAACATCAGTGGCACAAAAGACAAGATTACCTTCAGCTATGAAGCTTTATAGCTGAAACAATTCCAACTGTCTTTAAGAATAAGTGGGAAGACCTAAACTGAAGTAAAAAATAGGATGCTTTTACAGAAATGAATAAAATAGTCGTGTTTTCTGGAGGTTCAACATAAAGCAAAGAAACTTTCCTGGTTAATGGGAATATATTATGTTTCCTAAGTAAATTCTGTTTCTGATTTAAGATACTTCTCCAGCCTCAACTAGTAATCTCATTGGATGTAACCTGAAGTTTGTGTGAATGTATGTTAAACTTAAGAGCTCCACTGAATAGCAAGTATTATCTGTCAAACCACACAGCATGAGCTAACACAGAGTGCAGGGATTCCAGAGCAGAGTTGGAAGCACTACCAATATGATTTATTTTATTTTTTATTTTTTTATTTTTTGGTTTTTTGAGACAGGGTTTCTCTGTGCAGCCCTGGCTGTCCTGGAACTCACTCTGTAGACCAGGCTGGCCTCGAACTCAGACATCTGCCTGCCTCTGTCTCCCAAGTGCTGGGATTAAAGATGTGCACCACCACTGCCCAGCACCAATATGATTATGAAGGGAGTTTCTAAACACTAAGATCATCAAGTCTTATTAGACAAAAACTATGCCACATACTTTCACATGTCCTAGCAAGAGTATTCCTTTTAACAGCACAGAGCTCAGACATGCTGGCTGATTGATCCAGCTTTTTATCTAACTCAAATTCCTTTACTTTTACTTTTGAGCTCCCTCCCTCCAGCTTTGCTTGGAGACATTCAACGTCAAATAAACAAGCATACTGAAGGGTAAGGAGACATAGGAAGATGTACTTCTTGGGGAAGCCTAGGCTTGGGGAAAGAGTAGCCCTGGTGAGCATCAGGCCAGCTCGGCTCCTACAAAGCAGACTCCATATGCCAAGCTTGTGATTCCACGTCAACTCTGTGACAGGGTGATTATAGCCTGCCATCCTTTGACAGCTCAGTCTAGTGCATGAGATTATAAATGTTTACTCTCTAGCACAATGTTAGCATCCAAATTCAGGAGTCTGTGCCTAAGACACACACACACACAAAGAACTGTAAATAAAAAGAAAAAATAGTAATGATGGCAAAAAAAAAAAAAAAAAAAAAAAGAGACAGAGCCATGGAACAAACGTTTTATCCCAGAAGGCTTTTTTTTAAAAAAAGATTTATTTATTTTATTTATGAGTACACTGTAGCTGTCATAAGACACACCAGAAGAGGGCATCAAATCTCATTACAGATGGTTGTGAGCCACCATGTGGTTGCTGGGATTTGAACTCAGGACTTCTGGAAGAGCAGTCAGTGCTCTTAACCACTGAGCCATCTCTCCAGCCCTCCCAGAAGGCTCTTTTTATGCTGAGTGGTATAAAAATAATCTTAAGTACCTTGGCAGCTAGCAGCTGTACCATGTATCTTTAATCAAGGGGTACCAGGGTAACTGCTGTTGAAATCTTTCTTTCTTTTTTTTTTTTTTTAAGATTTATTTATTTATTATATATGAATACACTGTAGCTGTCTTCAGACACACCAGAAGAGGGCATCAGATCTCATTACAGATGCTTGTGAGCCACCATGTGGTTGCTGGGATTTGAACTCAGGACCTCTGGAAGTGCAGTCAGTGCTCTTAACCACTGAGCCATCTCTCCAGCCCTGTTGAAATCTTTCAATTTTCCATTATCTGTACTTTTATCTCTTTTGCTCTCTTCTCTCTTTTCCCAACCAACTACTATGCAAATTAATTTACATGGTCAACACGACACAACCCAGGGTAACCTGGAAGAGGAAACCTCAACCAAGGAATTGCCCAGGTTACATTGGCTTGTTCTCACTCTGAGATTATCTTGATTAATGACTGATATGAGAAGGAGCAGCCCACTATGGGCAGCACCATCCATATGTTTGTAGGGTGGCCTGGGCTGTAGTAAGAAAGCACTGAGCATGAGGCAGAAAGTAAGTCAGTAAGCAGAGTTCCTCCATGAGTCTTGCTTCAACAATTCCTGCTTCAAGTTCTAGCCCTGATTTTCCCAAGGATGAACTGTGACTCAAAAGTTCAGTGAATCAATACCTTTCCTTAGAAAGCAGTTTGGGTCAGGTTTTTTTGTTTTGTTTTTGTTTTTTGGCAGCAACAGAATTAAACTAGACTACTCTTCATTCCTCTTTCTTATACTTGAAAAAGAAGGAAGACACCTAGAACATGCCAAAGAGATCTGCCTGGACCTTGATAACTGTTTTTTATTCTCAACTGTATAATAATGACTGCACAGTAGGACACTGTGGCCATTTGAATGTCCTTGTTCCAGGGAGTGGCATTATTAGAAGGTATGGCCTAGTTGGAGAAAGTGTATCACTGTAGGGGTGGGCTTTGAGATCCTCCTCCTAGCTACCTGCAAGACAGTCTTCTCCTGTTTGCCTTCAGAACAAGATGAAGAACTCTCAGCTCCTCCGGTGTCATGCTTGCCTAGAAGCTGCCATGCCTCCTGCCATGACAATAATGGACTTAACTTCAGAACCTGTAAGCCAGCCTCAATTGAATGTTTTCCTTTGTAAGAATTGCCTTGGTCATGGTGTCTGTTCACAGCAGTAAAACCCTAACTAATACAGAAGTTGGTACCAGGGACTGGGAATATTGCTGTGATAGGCCTGATCATGTTTTTGTCTGGAAGAATGTGGATTTGGGGACTTGGATTTGGAAAGTAGAGGAATGCTTTAAGTAGAGCTTAATGTGCTACCCTAGTAGGAATATGGAAGACTTTGTTGCTGAGAGTGGTTTGAACTATGGAAGCCTGGCTCTAGAGGTTTCAGAGGAGAATTTTAGTATGTGACCGAGAGACTTTTCCTGTGATATTTTGGAGAGGAATGTGGCTATTTTTTGTCCTTGTCCAAAGACTGCCTGAGGTTTAAGTGGAGAGAGTCAAATTAATTCCATTGACAAAGATTGCTCAAAAAAAAATATAGTTTAGACTCTGTGCTGTGGTTTAGTCTCAAGAACATGTTGATGAGGTGTAGCAAGTTTAGAAAGAAAAAAAAAATACAAAATGTGTGGTTCAAGTAATAAAAGGGCAACAGGAGTGCAATGGGGAGCTAAATCCTGTTAGAGGAGATGAACACATTGAGGGAGTAGTGACAGGATCTCACCTACCTAAGCTTATTGCTTATGTATTTGCCATTGAACAAGGAATAGTTATATCTAGGCATTATTATTACCTGGTTATTGCTTTCATTTGGACTTTTAATCTGGAATGAGTCCAGAAATGAAGGATATAGGCTTTTGATCTGAATCTTGAAGAATAGTGATCATGCTGTTTGCCTTCAGAACTCTCAGCTCCTCCAGTGCCAAGCCTGCCTGGATGCTGCCATGCTTCCTGCCTTGATGATAATGGACTGAACCTCTGAACCTGTCAGCAAGCCCCAATTAAATGTTGTCCTTTATAAGAGTTGCTTTAGTCATGGTGTCTGTTTACAATGATGGAAACCGTAACTAAGATAGACATCTTGTGGGATTGGCCATGGTAGCAGGCAGGAACAGGACAGCACAGGTCTTGGCCCTTCTGGTTGTATGGCCAGGACTATGTGTCAATCTTTCTAAGCCTTAGTTTTCATGTGTTTGACAAGAATAAGTCCTAACTTCTGAAGTTGTGAGATTAAATTGAACTATATATGTAAAAGCATATTATAAACTTCACCTTACTCCGCAAAAAACTCAGTACTTTGAATAACAACTGCTGCTTCAGAAGGAACCCTGCCAACAAAAGGCACACGCCAAAATCTACTCTTAGAACACAAAGCCCAACCCAACTACTGGTTCAATTTATCAAACTTTGTTATCTACGAGATTGATTTTTGTACAAAAAATATAAAAGCCAAGTTAGTCCAAAGTACTTTTAGCACCTTATATTTTAACTATCCCAAATAAGCTTGGGACAGGTAACAGAACTGCTTATTCTTTGTTTGATTTAAGGCAAGCTCCATGCACATGAGTATTTCCCTAACAAAAAAGCTAGACTGCTTTGCACCTAATCCATGAAGACCAGAGACACTAAAATGAACAGCATTCTTACCCAGTGAAAAAAATAGGTATGGCTAAAGTTTTAATTTCAATTCACATACAGCAAAACATCAAACCAAAGATCTCATCCATAGCTTAAAGTGTCTGGACAGTCCATCTTCTAGCATTCATGCCTGATGTGACCTGTTCCTATTGGGTACAGGGAGACCTGTTATTTGCTGCTAACCAATCGGTATTAGTGACTGGAGGTCTCTCCTAGGACTTGGCTGCACAGTTATGAGTTTCATTCAACACAGACCTTCTATAGACTGCTCTTACTGACTTTGATGAATAAGCTGTCAGACCTGACAAGCAAAAAAGGTTCTCAGGAAACCAGCCAGAAGGTAAGTCAATCCTTTAACAACCTTCTGAGCCTACTAGTGGCTCTTTCCTCAGTCATTTAAAAAACACTCTGGCCCTGGATGACTGGCACCAGGATAGCTCGATGTTTCATGGTGCCTGTCCCTTAGAACTCACATGAAAATAAAACTGCATGGTGCTCTGATGAGACAGAATATGTATTTTTAAATTAATTAAAATGAATTAATTAGTAAATGAATTAATAAGTGTGAGTGTTTTGCCTGCATGTACATTCATGCACTCCATGTATAGTTCACAGAGGCCAGAAAAAGGTGTCAAGTTTCCTGGGACTGTAGTTACAGATGGCATGCATGAGCTACCATGTGAGAACCAGGGCTATAACTGCTGAGCCATCTCTCCATTCACAAACAGGATATTTTTACGTAGCTGAGGCTGGCCTTGAACTCTCTATTCTCCTACTTCAGCTTTATAAGTGCTAGATCATAGGAATGTGCCACTATGACTGGCCTAAACATACTGTTTGAAGCTGCTCAATTGTGAAAATCACCAAGAGACACACAATATATCATTTAACTATATGTAAATTTTTAAAACTAAGATAGTCCTCCCCATTGTGAACACAGTAGTTTACAAAGACGAAGGGTGGTAGCTCAGTGGCTAGAGCGCTGGCTGCACAAACCTGAGAACTGGAGTTTAGATCCCTAGCCCTCAGATGGGTCTGGTGGCCCAACTATAACCCCATCTTTCAGAAGGCAGAGAGAGGAACCCTAGGGTAAGCTTGCTGGCTAGACTAATGAAAAAGACTCCAACTCAATCAATAAGAAGAAGAGTGACAGAGGAGGACGCTGACATCAGTCACTGACTTCACAAGCAGATTTACCCTGTGGGCACCCATACACGTATGAACATGAACACATACTACATACATCACACAAACAAAACAACCTCCAAGACTGTATGCCTATAATCACATCCTCTGGGACACTAAGGCATGTATACTTTGAGTTTCTGAGGCTAGTCTAGGCTACATAGTCAGTTCTAAGCCACTATGAGCTATACAACAAGACTTCGTCTAAGAGTAAACTTTTTTTTTTAACTAAACTAGGAAAAAAAAACCCATATAACATTATTTCCACTTCCCATGCCTTTTCTTTAAATCCAAACTACAAGTTTGATGGTGTTAAGATCTCAGGGGCAGCTTGGACTTTTCTTCCTCATTATTTAAGAAGCAATACTCAAAAATGCAAAACTCCCTTGACTTGCATTTGATCACATACAACTCTGAACCCATGCACTTAAGAGAAATCCCCACTTCCCTAGCTCTTGGGTCCCAGAGTCCATTCCTGTTGCAGCAGCCTCCTTTCCCACAAGCACACAAGCACACAAGCACAGCCTCAGTCTGAGGTTAGTACTGCTCTTCTGCATCAAAAGCTTTGGGAGCTGCTTAGACTCAGAAGGCCGCACATGCCCCTTACTTACATCTGGAAGTCTGTAAAGCTTCATTGTTCTCTGTAAGGTCATGTTTCTACTCAGGTGAGAAAACTTCACTTCCACCAGTTTCCTGGGGTTTAGGGATCGGTGCCAATACCTAGAAGACAACCAAGGTTTCACTTTGTCTTAGCTGTTCTTAATACTTAATACTGATGTTGTACCAGGCACAGTGATGGGCACTGGCCCACTTCCTATGCATTAATTTGTTTGAAGATTAAAAAACAAAACAAAACTGACTCATAAAACTGACTTGCATTGTGGGACTTTATCTCTTCCCCTAAAAAAGAATATTGCATTTTTAATATTTTGAATTTTATTTAATAAAAGTGGTATGTAAATTCTTTTTTTTTTTTTTTTTTTTTTGGTTTGGTTTGGTTTTTCGAGACAGGGTTTCTCTGTGTAGCCCTGGCTGTCCTGGAACTTACTCTGTAGACCAGGCTAGCCTCGAACTCTCGAACTCAGAAATCCACCTGCCTCTGCCTCCCAAGTGCTGGGATTAAAGGCGGGCGCCACCACCGCCCGGCTGGTATGTAAATTCTTAATGAGCCTCATGATTGTGTGTGAAGTGAACCAGTAATTTTAAGATCATGAAAATATTCCTGCAAAAAATAAAACAGTATCTGTTATAGGAGATATTCACTGAAGAAAACTAACTCTGAAGAAGTCCTTGAATGTATGACTCGAGTTTTGATATATAATACACTATTTATATTGAACTATACCTGTGATGCTCATTTTCCTGTTTATTTACTAGTGTAATAATTTAGTAAGTTATAGCAATTTTATAGTTTTGTACTATATTTATTCCAAGGTTAGTCCTACTCGAATCAAAAGAAATTGTGGAGGTAGATTATTTTTTGACATCTTAAAAGCAGGTTAGTTGAAGAACAGTCTGACTATATTCCCTCTGGATAACTCTGAGAGCCTGGCTAGTTATGACATCATATAAAACAGCTCAAGTCTTCTTTCTTAGCCAGCAAGCACATCTGCATTTCTGAACTGACAGATAGTGTAAGGTTCCCACAACAGTTCAGGCCAGCTGCACAGCAGCAGAAAACTGAGGTTAGATGCTGACACAAACAGCAAGACACATTCAAGACTGCAATGCCATGAACTTCTCCATGCACAGATGGTCCTCATCGTTCAATGAAGGAGAAACAGAAACCAGCACTACTGGGTAAAGTTTACTTTTAATACCTAAGAGGGCTGCATGATATACTGAATATTGGACTCAATGGCTCTACTTCTGTCTCCTCCTCAGCTACCAACAAATGACTATCCCCAGCAAGCTCCAATTCCTGTAGATTATTAAACCATGTTTCTAGCAAGATGGTAGTAAGGCCCCCGGATACCTGATGTCTGTGTGATGCTATTACCTGCATGTGGCCACAGGCTTAGGAAGAACCACTCCTGCAGTATACACAGCCTGAAAGATGCCTTCCAGGTTCACTCTTCTGGTTATTTCTCGAATCAATACTGGGGCTACCCGTTTTGATCTCAGTTTCTTATGGACACAAAGAAAGTTGATTTCAACCATCCTCTTCACACTGGCAAACAGATGCAACAGTCAGACCACACTTAAAACAAGGCAACGCTCTCATAAAGTTTCAAAGAAAAAGACCATGAAAGGCATTCTGTAACATAATAGTCAAGCAAAACAATACACTGTACAGGCACCTCACAAATTCAGACCATTTTCTCTATCTATTGCCAAAATGATCAACTCTAGGCCAGGGAGACTTGGCCTCCAAGATCTCAATCAGAATTTAAACTCTGGTCTATTTTAGATGGTCTAATTTTAGGTGTTGGATCAGATATGCCTCAGAAGTCCTGTATTTTTCCTGCAACATATATAAATGCAAGGGAAAAACATAACAAAACTAAATACATGTCCCCTGCCCAGGCCCCCAGGGTCACCCACTGCAGAAATGGCAAGGTATTGTGCCAGAATGGAACACAGATTCCCCAATACCTGAGAAGGGCCATGATCAGAGAGAGCTGACACTTTTCCAAGCTACCATAAGCCTCCTAGGGCTTCAAAGCTCAGTCCTGACTTCAGGTATGCATGTATTTTATTTAAATCAGAGTGTTCTAAGAGCAAATGTTCATATCAGTCAGCTAGGCAGCCCACTATGGTGAATAGACATTAGCTATTAGACCTCTGGCTTTCATAGCTGGACATCTGACTTTCAGGGATGGCAATCCAAAGCCAACTGTAACACACTTATCATCTGGAGAGAGTTTATAATTTCCTCTAAAATTGCTAATTTTTAAAGAAATACTTATTGATGGCCTTTTCAATTCTATACATCATACATACATACATACATACATACATACATGTGTGTACATGTATGAGATTGAGAGACAAAAAGTGAAAGAAAAATAAGAAAAAAAGACAGGGAGAGGATAGGTAGAAAAGTAGAGTAAGGTACAGCAGAAGGAAAGACAAACTGCACTGCTCTCTCATCTCTTGCCCAACTGTTAAGAGTTTTTAAATTTACAGCACCAATGTACAAAACACTCCTAAACAACTCTCCCGAGCAATGTTACTACCAGCAGCCATACTGAGCTAGCTATCATTCATTGGCTTACTTTGGCACTGGAAACCCAAAGTCTCAAACATATTAGGCAGGCGCCCTACAATTGAGCTAGATCTCCTGTCCTCTGGTTTCCTGAGCCAGAATTCTACTACATAGCACAAGCGGCTATGTCAATTTCTAGTATCTTCCTCAACAGCTCACTACAATTTTTTCTTTGAGACAGGATGGAACGCTGAACCTGGAGCTTGCTGATCTGGGTAATTTGGGCATCCCGCATCCTCCTGTCTGTGCTCCTCTAACTCAGCGTTGTAAGTGTGTCTCCCAGCACCTGGCTTTGACAGGAGTGCTGGGGATCCAAACTCAGGTCTTCCTGCTTGCTTGCATAGCGTACACTTTTCCTAAGCTCTGTCACCTAGCTCTGGACTGTGTCATTTTTTTTAAAAACCTGGTTTAATTATAATTTGGAGGACACACAAACATGCACAGGCTTTAACACATACCTGTCATAAATTCGGATGTTTGCTGGGATGGCACTTATGAAACCTACTAACTTTTTATTTGAAGAAACTCGGACTCCACAGTGCCACTGCAGAAGCCATCCTGGGGGACGCAGAGCCCTGAGGTAGAGAAGAGAAACACACCAGTTAGTATCTAAGATCATAGGAATAAAACAAGACCTTCTGACTCAAGAATCCATGAATGGCCCATGACCAGCCAGGCATACCACAAGAGAAACTCAGGTGAATAGTCAAAGCGGAACATATTGTCATCGTCTTCCACGTAATTCTCATTCAGCAACGTGTACAACTCCTTCAGCTACAAGACAAAGCAAATGTCCTATTTAAGGCGCTCTGCACCTTAGACACAAGGTGTTTGAATGCAGATACTGAATAAAGTCTTACCACTTCCGCATTACTCAAGTCTAAGGTGTCCCACATAAAACCTTGTGGCAAAGAATACGGTTCCTGGCGGATATTGTCTTTGTCTGGTTCAATTGCACCATGAGATGTTATGACTTCATCTGGAGAAATAGAGAAAAAGAGAGGATATTATATTTCACAGTAGTCTGTTAATCCCAAATAGTCAGAAACAGAAGTGAAAGAATACTTTCAGATTTAGGACACTTGGGCTCAGAATAATCCAATTAATAATAGTAATATTAATAGCAGCTGCATTAGCACATGCTTTATTACATAACAATGGTATTAATAGATAACATTATTAGTAATCATATATTGTAATAATTAGCAATCATTGTGGATTCCTTTGGAATGTTATCAGTTAAAGCAAAGGAGGAACTGTATGTCACCTGATGACATTATAGAAATGGTAATGATTTCTCAGTCTCAGCCCTAGGTTACAGTACACTGTCACCATTGTAAGTGATACAGGCTTGATACAACAGCCTTAGAAATGGCCTCTCTTTTTTATTACATTTTCACACATTGAAGTTGCAGAAGCCATAGTGATACCTAACCCCTCCCAGCAGCAAAACCTAAAACAGATTTCTAAACTCATTACTTCTGCACACCTTTACTGTTAGGTAAGTAGTTTGTATTACAGTCCACCTTTAGTAACTTCTGAGTTCCCTAGTCTTTGGGGGGGGGGGGGGTTGGGGGGGTGGGGGAGCTGTGTTCTGTTTATGCCAGGCTGGCCTTGAACTTGTTATGTAGCCCGAGATGATCTTTAACTTTGGATCCTCCCGTCTCTACTTCTTGAGTGTTAGGATTACAGACATGCACCACATCTGACCGATGAGGTACTGAGAATCAAACCCAAGGCTTTGTTTATAGTAGGTTAGCACTTTATAAACTAAGCCATTGACCCAGCCCTCAATTTCCTGTCTCCAATTCATTCTCTACATTAAATGTCTTGTAACTGGAATAAAATACAGATGTTTCTCTGTGGTTCTAGCCTGCTTTATACCTCCTCACACCCTCTACACTTCTTATTGCCAGGATTCTAGCATTTGACCTCAAGAGTTTGCCGTGGCTCAGGGTGGTCCTTTTTTACCTGAGCCCTGTCCTCTGGTCGTCAAGATATCTATCAGTCCCTAGGAATTTTTGAGAAGCTCATTTTCTCCTAGCATCTTTCAACAACTAAAGCTTTTTCCTATGAAAGATATCTAAGTACTCGGTGTGGCCACCTAGTATGTCCCTTCTACTTCTGTCCACTTCCCACCAGCATTTCTTGACCTGTGCCCCATGCTCTGTCTGGCATTTTCCATCTGCTGAGTAAGGACCCTCAGGGTCTAGTCTATCTGTCACAGAATCCTTCTATGAGAAGTGCATAACCTGTATCAGTTCCTCAGATAGCCTCAGGGAAGTCCACATGACCCAACTGGTCATTCTCTGACAGTCCCCATGAAGTCTGTTTAATGCTTGGCTCTTAAAAGATGAACCCATGCGGGCACCTCGGAACAGCTGAGTGTGTTTGCAAGCCCTCAGACAGATGGGACTAGAGATGCTTCTATATGTGTACACACTGTCAGGCCCCCCTTTCCCTAACAACAAGGTTCTACCACCAGATGTGGCCTCTGATTGAACTGAGATGCACCAAGAGCTCCAGCATTCCAAGAACCTTGCAAAGAATTAGGGCAAGGAGAAAAGCAGGGTGAGCCGTATGCAATCTTTCCCAAAGGAGCCCTGAGGTCAGGTGCCTTCTTCTCTGGAGGGCAGAAAGAATCTTGGTGAACCACATTCAGCTATACCTATTCATCAAAATCATTAAATCTATATCCTTCAGATAATACTCATTTAATTCAGTCTCATTAAAGACTCTGTAAACTTATTCTAAAGAATATTCATTAGCAAACACATTTCTAGAAGTTGAAGAACAAAAAGCAAGGGATTAATCCAGGGTTTCACATGCTCTGAGCCAGTGCTTTACAATGAGGTATGCTCCCAATCCGCCATTCTTCTTCCTTCCTCCCCTACTTAAGAGTCCTCTTTTCAAGCTAGTGGGATAGGTATGTGTGGGAAAGGATTGGAACACATACAACTGATACTTCAATGCTCAGAAAAATACTACTCCTTGAGTTATAATGATGAAATAGATTATCTGTATATTATTGGGCTGCTTCAGAGGTTTAGGTGGCAAATGACCCTTCCTATGCTATTTGGAACCTAAATAACCAAAATGTAAGTAGGAGAAGTTCTAAGTCAAAGTAGGACATTCATACTGTCAAGTAATTTGAACACTTTCATGACAACTGAATCACCTATGCATAATGAGAAAGAAAAATAATTATGTCTATAGCAAGTTAATTGGGAGAAGTCTTAAGTGGGATTTGATGGAGCAGGCCTGGTCCTAGAAACAAGACCCTGTTGTAATTCTTTACAGGAACAGAGCCCACAAGAGCCTTTACTTTCACAGGGGACCTTAACTCCCATATAATATGTGATTGATATGTCACTAGTGTGTTCAGAATCCTGATAAGAAGAAGTATGCAATTTAGTGCGCTATCATAGGAAAGTTCTTGTCTGAATCCTTTAGAATACCTGAGGCATGAAAAAAACTAAAAAATAATGTAGTGGGAGGTGGGGGGAGTGCCAGAGCAATGGCTCAGTGGTTAAGAGCACTCACCGCTCTAGCAGAGAACCCAAGTTTGATTCTTAGCATCCACATGGTACTTCAAAACTTAAAAAAAAAAAAAAAAAAAAAAAGTGTCTGCATGTATACCTGTATGCCACAAGAAGGCTTCAGATCACATTATAGGATGGTTGGGAGCCACCATGTGGTTGCTGGGAACTTAACGCAGGATCTCTGGAAGAGTGGCCAGTATTCTTAACAGCTTGAGCCATCTCTCTAGATCCCTCAAAATTATTTTTAACTATAGTTTCAGGGAATCCATTGACTTCTTCTGGCTTCTGTGGACATCAAGCATCCAATGAAAATATAAAAATCTCAAAAATACCACATCTAGGGGAAAAAACTTCATGAAGTTCAGAAGCGACAAATAAGAAGAGAAAAAAAAAACCCATTCCTCTTCTATGTAGTATATGTATGATATATATATCAGGTATAGCATATTTTTTACTATACAATGTGATATTATATTATATACATACAGGAATGTTTAATAGGAAATTATAATATATATAATACACATTTCAAATATGGGAAAATTGGATAATGTAACAGAAACAGCAATTAGGCTACAATCAATGGTACTGAAAAAAACAATGTCCCAACCTAGTATATATACTTTAAGAAGATAGATACTAGCTTTTGTGTTAATTTTGAGTGACACAAGATAGAAGCCTCTTCACCATGACTTGTGGAAACACACATATGAGCTTACTCAATTTGGGCACTGGCTGTGTGTCCCAGAACTGGTATCTGCGTCTTGTGGCCTCATCAATGTTCCTGGCTGGGCCTTGGCATGCAGACAGCAGCTCCATTGCTCTCTGGATGTCCTGTAGCTTCTGAATAGGGATGGTGGGATTCTAAAAGAGCAGAAACAAAGAGACAGAAGACATAAGGAAGCTTCCACCGCCTTTGAACACAGGGCAACTGTGTGTATTTGGCCTCAAACACTGCCCCACCTCCTGGAAGCCTGCTAAAGGCTATCTGTGAGTATACTGAAATGAAACAGCTGCACTGTTGCAGATGACCAGTGGGCTGCGGTTTCAACAGGGGCTCTGCTGGTTTGGGAACACTAAGTACACAGAAGCACCCTCTGCTTCAGGATCCCGCCCATCTCTGCTGGTCCCACTGTTCCTTTGGGAAAAGAAGGCAAAGAGTGACATGCAGGGCATGCATTACTGTCACACAGCAGCCAGGCAGCCAGGAGCCTCGGTTGTGCTGTTAGCGTTAATGCTCTGCGGCAGCAATGGAGGGGCAGAGGAAACAAGTTCTAGAACGGAAACTAGACAGACAAGAGATGATTAGAAGGGAAGAAAGGAAAGAGAAAGAAAGAGAACCTTAGGGCTATGCTGGGAAGGAAATGGTTAAGAAGAAACCACTAAACCTTGCTGCTGCTCCCTCCTGGACCACACCCAGCCTTTCTCAAACTGGAGGAACCCTGAGACAGAAGGCAGAAGAGAAGCTTCTCTGCAGATCCTGATCCTTGGTACCTGCTTCTTGTTCTCCCAACACAAGTGTGAAAATCTAGCCTCATTTTTAGGTAAAACAGATTCGATAAAGAGGGCAACATTTTTAAATTGCAAAAAGTCCTTTCTCAAAGCCAGTAATTGCTTTTTTCCTTGCAGATTCCCCATGTATTGAAATTCTTCAAGTGTAATAAATAATACACAGAAACTGAGACTACATTCAAAATGAGACACTGCACATGGGGTTGGATATAGAAATCAGTGGCTTTTTTCCCCAACAAAATAAGCGAGTTAAAGGATTTTGATACTGCTCAAATAATTCCTTCCATTGTGATTTAGAAGTGGTTGGAAGAAATCTCAGAGACCTTATGTTTTGCTATGAATATGAAGCAAAGCGACCATGAACCCTCTATGGTAAAGCAGCAATTCTGAACTTTTGCTCAATTTTGAGTTTGAAATCTGTGCTCTAGATAAGTCCCTTATAACCTGGGAAGCTTCTCCACTTGAAGTGCGAAGCATGGGCTATTCTGTGACTATCCTTATTTACTAGGTTTCTTTAGGTCCTTGACACTGAAACTCTTCAGTTGACAAAGCAGCTACCAGCACTGCTCCATTTCGGCTGAGTCTAGACACCATGTATCTTACATTGATCAAGACAAAACTCATAAAGCTGTATCTTACTGACCTATACGAACTAGAGATAACGCTTGTTCTAAACACTGTTTCTTTCTCTCTTCTCTTCCTCTGTCTCTTCTCTCACTTTTGGGAGTGGTACTAGGAATTAGACCCAGAGCCACACACATGTTAGAAAAGCAATGCTCTACCACTGAGCTATATTCTCAGCCTTTTAAGAAGTTGAGCCGGTTTCACTACGTTCCCAGGCTGACCTTGAATTTGAGATCCTCCTGTACTGGCCTCTCCCACAGGAACTGTTACAGGCATGAACCACATACTTGGCTCTGCATTTTTTTCAGCCATGTTGTTCATTTCACTGAGCACAAATACTTAACTGTCATGTAATTAACTTATAACAAAATAGTTTGTATCTAGGTATTTTTAGCTCATATATGTAAATTGTTTTAATTCCAGTTGTTCTTTTGGCCTGCTGATTTCATATCCATAACCTCATGTGAAGTGTTTAGCTTTAATTAAAAAAAAAATTTGTTTTTTAAATCTTGAGTCTGTTTCATTCTCCAATACTTTACGTTACTGATAAATTAATAACCTCTTGAATCTCTAGCATAGTCTACTTTGAGACCTACAACAGGAGCCAAGCTTTATAACACAGTTCAACTAACAATGCTTAAAGATACATTTAACTCTGGCTTGAAAATGCAAAGTAGAATCTAGGCTTAAAAAAAATATACCTGGTTATAGAGCCTAGTTTGTTACAGTAATTTTTCTTTTTTGATACTTGAGTTAAATCTTCTAAGACACATTAAAAGCAATTCCTTTGCAGTAAATCATGAAGCAATATCTTGGTACTGAAGGAGCCAATGATAGCCCAGCTCCAGGCAGACCCTAGAGTAAGTAGTTTCTAGTGTTACCTACTCAGTATCACCAGGCTGTGCTACAAGTAGCAGCCATCAGTGACACATTTATTTATATCATGATGCTCACTACTTAAATGCTTTCTGAAAATAGGTGCAAATAAGTACAATTTTCAAACCTATAATGCCAAATAAAGGAAATTCAGTTAATTTTTTTTCTTTTGTGTGATTTTTTTCTTTTTCTGTGATTATTTCTGAGGTGCTGGGGATTAAATGCAAACCTTGTACATCATGCTTGGCAAATGCTCAACCACTGTGTTGGAGCCCCAGCCTTAGGATTAATTTTTTTCTTTTTCTTTTTTGAGACAAGGTCTCCCTATACAACTCAGGCTGGCCTTGAACTCACAATCATCCTGCCTAGGCCTCCTGGGTGCTGGGATTATAGGCGGGCGCCACCACGCTCACCTTATGATACATTCTTAAATCTATCCATTCACCTTCCATAGTATCACCACCTGGGGAGAAAGGCGAGAATGTGCATTAGCCCCCAGTTAACTGCCCACTACTACATTCTTACCAAAGCGGCAGGAATTCCTTCCTTGTTATAGCTGCTTCCTAAAGAATACTAAGTACCAACTACATCCTGTACCCATTACTTTCTAAACTAAAGACCTTAGGAAACATTTGTCCAAGTCTTCTGCCACTAAAAAGTCTGTAAGAAAGGGTTGGGGTTATGGGTCAGGCAGGTAAAGTGCTTGCCTGGCATGCATAAGGCCCTGGGTTCAATCCCCAGCACCACGTATACCAATCTGTTAAGAATCCAGACAAAATTTTAATTTTATTCCTTGAGTATAGATCAGATTATCTAAATGTAGTCTACTGTAATAGTATGGCATTATCTACAGCTGCCATAAATTTATGGGGGGAGGGATCCCAGTTTAAAAAAAATACAATGGACAAAAGCCCACATTAAAACACTGTTGGCTATCTTCTAACAAACAAAACCAAACCAAACAAAAAACTCCTCTCTACCATATATGCTAATAGTATTTCCTCCCACTCAGTTGGTGTAGTTTCTTATCAGTGACCAGAGTGGAAAGGAAGTGCTTAGAATCCCTGAGGGTAAAGGAATGGGTAAAGCCAATGGCATGGTAGAAGCAAAGAGCCGCCCACACTGCAGGTAAGTGATGCGTTTATCTGCTGAAGCAACACCAAGAAACAAGAAAAATATTTGCAAGCTGATGGCAATTTCCCAATTTATCTTGGAAGTTATGTCTAGAGGAACACTGATCACATGAGACCCAGAAGGAGGCTGGGGAGGAAGGCTCGACTTTGTTCTCTCCCTCACAGTCACTGGGGCTAAACCGGGGCAAGTAATTATCCTTCTCAGAGACTCTGGTTCTTTCATATAAAGCAGGTACCACCAACGACAAAACTACCCAGACTGATTTATATGACATAATATAAACTTCATATGAAAAAACCTGAAATTCACAAAATTTGCAGGTACTGCTTTCTGTGGAGTGCACTGCACTTTAGAAAACAAAGTGACCTTCATTAGGAACAATCTCATTTTAATTTCATGACAGCCTTACAGACTGGGGGAAGGAAATGGGCATTCCAGGATAAGGAAATCAGCTCAAAGAGTTGCAGTCCACTATGAGTAATAATAGAGCCAGGGCCAAGTACCAGGTCCCAGAGCTACCCTGACCAGAAAGATGTTCTTGTGCTAATACCAACAAAATCATCTTTTTTGTTATGTTTCTAACTCAACTCCTTTGGCTCTGGTTTCCTGCACCACCAGGCCTATGTTGTCCTGTGTGATAGGAAGGAGGATCTCCACAAACAGAGGTGACTACCAACCACATCACCACACCCATGTACAGCACAACTAGCCCTCTGTTCAGCAGGCTATCTGCCAACATGGGCCTAGAAGGACAACCAGTTTGGTCTAAAATAGGGGTATCCTGAGAGGGAGAAGAACATGAGGAGGTGTTCCCCACCCTTGGCAATGGCATGAGGGATGACCACTGCAGACCAGGCTGATTCAAAGTCAATGAAAGACTTACCCATGGCTGCTCCTGCTGAAATCTGCTGCCAGATGGCGTTGTGCTATGCAGGTAATTAGACAGACACCCAGAAAAATTAAAATGTGAATATCTTCTGAACCAAAAGTAATCACAGATTAAGTGTAACTTCAAACAACAACAAAAACAAAACAACAACAAAAGAACAAACCTACCAGGCTCCCAGAAACTTTTATGACTATGATCTACATACTACTACAAAGAGGAGAAATGAAGTGACACACACACACACACACACACACACACACCCGAGCCCAGTATGCACCTCTTGGTTATGTGGGTGCCAATGCCCTTCAGGGAGGCTGTAAACACCTTCCAATTACTCCTGCCATTCAACACACAGTCAGAGGAAACACTAGCTATACATCTACCCTACCCAGACCCATCTCTTCTGGATTGGGAAACCAGCTGTGTCAAGAAAATGGGCTCTCACTTTAGAAGACTGCTGAATCTTAATCTCCTGGGAGTCAGATGCAGAGTCGGACTTGGTACCCCCTGAATTTGGCTTCTCCTTTTTTCTCTTCTGTTTCTTCTTTTTCTTTTTTGCTCCCAAATCCCCTCCAGGGCTTCTGTAGGAAATTCAAGGAGGGTAAAAGAAACCAAAGAGAAAACATCATTATATAAAACTGAGTTGCATAAAAACCATTACTTAGAAAACACATGTGATCTGCACAGTGAAGGACAACTATGTTAGGATATGTGTATATGACAGTGTCAGGTTGAGATATACATGAGCAAACACTGGTTCTTGCTCTGTCACACGGTAGGTGCTCAGGTGTCTTGGAAACATAATAAACTGTAGATAAAAGCCACATTCATAACTGAAGCCAAAAACTAGTCAGAGCTACTTCTCTACTACTCACTTTTTACTCATGCCACTCATAGGCATTAAAATATATTTTAAAAAAGACTTCCATGTATTAAAAATATCTATTGTAGATACCTTTTTGTGATGACGCTATTCATTTTTTTTCTTCATTTATTTGGCTTTGCACATACTAGACCAGCACTCTACTTGCTAGTGATTTATGTCACTAGCCCATCAAAATATTTATTCTGAAGCAATAGAAATGAAATTGGTTTTCCATATAAGGAAATTTCTTTTGATTAAAATTTTTTACCTCAATCAATAAAATCCTCTAAGGTTTGTTGTCTTAGTAGGTAAAGGTACCTGCCACTAAGCCTGACAGACTGAGTTCAAATCCTGGGGCTCATAGGGTAGAAGACAGAACTGATTCCCTCAAGTTGTCCTGACGTCCATAGGTACATTAATATGTGTGTATGTGTGTGTGTGCGAGCACATGAAAAATGTAACTAATTTTCAAAAAAAAATTCTTAAGCATCAAAAATATTGGGTAAGATATTTTTGTTTGGAACCCTTTCCACTGCTATATTCTGGAAAAGAAAAACGAATACAAAAGAGAGGGACACAAGATTAAAATTTTTTGCTTACTGAGGCTTACTCTACCACAAATTTCCTAGAAGGTAAATTAAACATCAGAGATCAGCATTACATTTTTGCCTATGCAAGGAAAGTAATGAAAACAACTGGTTCTGCTCCACTATTGTAAATCAATCTGTCCCTGCTTATTTTCTTTCCTGATTTATATCTAATTAGCATATATACTCCAGTCCTCCACCAAGACTCAGATCTCATTAATGTATATTCAAGGCCTTATGATACTGCCTCTCAAAGACAATAGGTTTTCTGGTTATTTGCTTATAGAGTATCTTCACTAATTATATTTTCATTTTTACAACATTTTCTAACAAAAACATAGTCAGAAACATAAAATTGTGAACCTTGCTCTATTCGGATATACCCTTCCACATCCAGTGTTTCCTAGGATTCTAAGCTACCTCGCTCCCCAGTTGCAGGTACTCTACCATGGCGACTGGCCAGGTTTTGCTAAGACACTCCTATATAAGAAAGGCTGTTGGTGCACAAGTGTTTCAGCATATCTATCTTCCTACTTTCAGGCTGGCTTGTCAACAGGTAGCAATGTTAGGTCAAAGATCAGGCTTTGAGTGAAGTAACTAATGAGGATTCTCCTCTAAATACTGTACTGATTTTCACTCTCACCAGCAAGAAAAAGAGGTTATCAATATCCTCTACCATCAGCAGTAATGTATTTGTATCATCTGAAATCATCTTATAGATAGGGCTGAGGAAAACTCACCATAGACTTCATTTATTTAAACATTTAATCAACACTTGGGTTGTGGAGAGCTTCTGGGGTTGTTTGGCAAGAATCTGACATTAGCCAAAGACAAGGAAATAGGCTTTAGGCAGGAATCTGACATTGGGCCATGACAAGGAAGTAAGCTCAGGCAGGAATCTAACTTTAGGCTAAAACAGGGAAGTAATTTCAGTCAGGAATCTAAATCTTAGGCTAGAACAAAGAAGCAGGCTTCAGGCATGAATATGACTTTGGGAAGTAGGACTTTGTTTATTGCCTTGTTTGTTCTTTGACTATTTGAATTTATTGTATTGCTAGTTCCTCAACCTAGAACTGACCTAAATACTTGCATGTAATTAAAATGGTTTAAAAGCAAATTGGGAAAAAATAAACCTCAGCCTTCAGCCTCAGAATTGGCTGGGGTCATGCTGCAATGTTGTTTAATTGTCTTTTTTCCTTTTAATCCTCACTCCTGCACTGGAGAACCTGTTGACTGACTGAGCTGGCCTGGTCATTGGGTAGACATTTTTCCTATTGGTTATGTTGTTTCAAGAATTGTTCCACTGCCACCTTTCTATTATTAGCTATTCTTAAAAATAATTTATAGGTATCATTTATGAAAAAGCATTGCCACCTATCATTTATTCAGTACTCTGAATACATGTTCTCATTTTCCTTAAGTATATATGTGTGGTGTGTACACATGTGTATGCATGTGTCAGTCCAAAGCTGGTATTAGATGTCTTCCCTGATTGCTTTCCTCTTTGCTTATGGAGCCAGGGTCTCTTCCGAAACCTAGCATTCACTCATTTTACTTAGTCTAGGTAGTCTGCTTTCTCAGAGGATCCCCCAGTCTGCCTCCAAAGTGTTGGAACTACAGCTGATGTCCATTTCTGCTTGAGTTTTATATAGGTTCTGGAATATCCTCATACTTCTATGAAGAGTGCTTTATCTACTGGGCCATCTCTCCAGCTGCATTTAATCTTATTTAAGCCTCATAAAAGCCTAGAGCCAGACTTTGTATCATCTAGCTTCTGTCAGTTGTTTAGATCATAAATACTTTACTGGGTTTGTTTAAAATTTCACTTGATGATATCTTTTTAGAAAGTATTATGTAATCTAAAGTATAAATGCTTTCCCCTGTGGATTGCTTTTAACTTAACTTTGCTTACATATTTTATCAAAATGACACAAATATTCTACGTTTTCTCCCTGTCTTTTCTATGGCCTTTGAGATGTTTGCTTTCTAACCCATTTGGGACCAAATGTACATGTATGAAATACTGAGTCTTCAACATTCCAAAAATACACACAGGGAGCTGAGACAAGAAGATAGCAAGCTGGAGACCTGCCTGAGCTACAGCCTAAGGCCTAGGCTAACACAGACAAGTCAGTGAGAACCCATATCACAAGAAGAAAATACACAATGTATCTCAATGTACAGTACCAGTCTAGCATGCACATAGCCATGGGTTTGAAGTCTAGTGCTCCAAGCGGAGAAAAGATATAAACACAAGAGGCCCTCATAGAATATGTTAGTCAGGGACTGAACTGTAGTATCCAAAGACTAGTAACAGAGGGACAAAAAATCTGACATCTCTCCTTATTAGACACTCAGTCACACCTTCCCCAACAGCACAGTGAGGTCCATGTGTCCTAGATGCTGCTGCAGCTGTGAACAGACTTAGAACAAGTGCACAAATTCTTTGACATCATCTTTCATAGAGACCTGGAACCTGCTCTCCCTTCCTTTGGATCTAGGTGGCCCCTGACTTGCTCTCTGTTCACAGTGAAAGTGACACTATGTGACTTCCAGGTCATGAAAGGCCATATATCCCTACTTTTCTTATAACATTTAACATTTTCATAAACCTGGCTCCCTTAAGAACCTGCCACAATGGTGAGGCCAATGTGGACTCTCAGTTGAGTTGGAAACTGAGCTCCTGGCTCAGATGCAACATCAATTACCAGTCATGTAAGTGAATCACATAAATCCAGCTCAGGAAGCCCCAAAGTTAGACTCTAACTGTTGACTCTGTAGTAGTTTGTGGTGCTGTAACCAAAAACAACATAACAAACAACATAAGGGAATAAATATTTGGTTGGGCTCATGGTTTCAAAGGGTTCAAGTCATGGCTGTTTGGTAGCATGCAAGTCAGCAGGACAGCATGGTAATGAAAATGTCTGGAGAACATTATAATGGTTCACCAAGACACAGAGAAAGGAGAATATGGGAAGGGGCCAGGGCAAGATATTACCCACAAGAATACCCCAAGTCCACAAAACCAACTTCCTCCAACCAAGTCCCAACCCCTACCTTTCAGCACATCTCAATACAGGCATCATCTATGAAGCAGTCAAAGGCTCCACCATTAGGTCAGAGCCTTAAGTGTACTTTGCTTTCCTACTTTGTTTTCTTTCCTTCCCTTTTGTTTCAAAGATAAGATCGAAGTATCTAGGCTAGGGCTGACCTCAAATTTGCTATGTATCCCAGGCTGGCTTTCTAGCTTGTGCCTTACTGAGCTATACACTCTTTTGACTATTCTGACTTTTCATGCCAGGTAGCCCTGTGTTCTGGAACAAAAGTCTGGGTGAATTAGAGGCTAAAGAGCTCTGCCTTTGTACTGTATGGGAGAGATAAACACCTTTACTGGCTTAACCAACAGAACTGTGAGGTTGTCCATTACTACTTCATTCCCCAATGCACCCTAAAACAACAGCCTAATCTTTATGCCCAACAAGGTTATAGAGGGATTCCTTCTTTTATCAGTTATCCATGTGTTAAATAAATATATTACATTCTTAAATGGATAATTCATTCTTTCCTAAGTCCAAAATACAAAAACACAGGCAGCTGTAGGTTCACATTTCCCTGTTCCTAACCTGAAAATAGAAAGCAGTGCTTATTGCTGAAGATCCACTAAAACCTTGTCAAGTGGTACCCTAGTGGCCTAAAAATAGTAATGCATTCCCACCCCAAAATTAGCAGTTTATTTTCATCGGTTGAATCAAACTGTACAATCACCATCTTATATTTAAATCATCTGGTGACTAAGGGTGCCCATAAATAGCTGATTGGCAACTGGGCAGAAAGAAGTTTATCATACCCAGGTACTGGAGCTAGAAACAGGGGTGTATACACCTTGTTTGGGGACATCTGATTTAGAGTATCCTCCTTGATGTGTTCAAGCTGTCACCTTATGAAGTGACAGTGCTATGCTGAAGTGGAGTCCTGTGCAGATGCATGTGTATATACATGGGATCCAAGAAATCAGTTCATACTGGCATCCTCAAGGTCTCTAATGTCTCTCGCTAGAAGATGCAATAACAAATATCTTCTGGATGAGAGACTGGTATATTATTCTCGCTCTTAAGGTAGCTCCAGTTACGTATTGCCAGAAAGCAAAACACTTCTGAAAAGCAACAATTTGCCCTATCTTTGTGGTAAAGATTATTGAACCTAGTCCAAATGCTCTCTAAATTTTTACATAAACTGTGTTCAGCATTGTGTTGGATTCATAGGGTGGCTGAAGTCAAAAGGCAGCACCTCTTCTCTTCTACCAGAACCCTATTCTAGAAACCACTAGCTCTCCTTTAATCCCAGCACTCAGAAGGCTGAGTAAGGTGGATCTATGAGTTTGAGGCCAGCCTGGTCTGCACAGTGAGTTCCAGGACAGCCAGGGCCACAGAGAAACTTCACACAAACAAACAATTCTCAAACAACATCCCCCCAAAAAAATACCCAAACAAAACCAACAAACAACAACCACAACATCCCAGAAAGCCAGTTCAGATTCCTAAAGCACTTTCTTACAGCAGGATAGTAGATGAGCAGCTATGACTGGTGTGCATGCTTGGAACTACATGAAATTATCTTCAGTGTACAATCTAGAAACATTAAAAGCACTAGATTATTTCAACAACATTCTTTAAATAACATTATACTGCTGACAGTATAAACCAGGACAGCTATGAGATGAAATTTTTTATTAATTAAATTCTGAGTTAATTACTACTACTGTATTAATAAACTATATTTCTGAAATTATTTTTTTAAAAAAAGACAAAGTCTCCATTGTACAGCACTGGCTGGCCAAAACCTCATGGATGTAGACCAAACTGGCCTCAAACTTACAGAGACACATCTGCCTTGGTTACCACACTCATCCTGAGTGCTGTGATTTAAAGGAATGTGCCACCATGCCCAGCTTAGAATTGTACTTTTAAATTTTGGTAAAATGAAGAATATATACTCAATTTTTATTAGGCCTAGTTTATAAATTCTCCCTTCTCTTGTTCATCTGAAAACCAGAAATTAGCAAGGAACTACAAAAACTAGCACCAAATGCATTATCTTTTCTTCCAAATTTGCACAAATATTCCAACCTTCCCAACCCTTAAATGAGGATGAGCTACTTTTCCATTTCTCGGAAGCCGTAAAGAAACTAGGATGTGGAGTAAGAGGTGCCATGGTACATCCTCATAATACTGGGATAATCAGAATTAAAAAAAAAATACAGAGACAGGCTAGAAACAATGACCTATCTGTAATGCTAGCAATCAGGAGGACAAGTCAGAAAAAAATTGAATTTGCAGCCAGCTTACTCCTCAAAATGACTATTGGCAGTAACAATAAGTAGAAGTTGAAAGGCAACTCAGCATGTAAGAGCTCCTATGGAAGACCCAGCATCCTTACTGGGCAGCTCACAGCTTTCTGTGATTCCAGTTCCAGGTATTATAACACTCCCTTCTAGCTCCCCATGGGTACCTGGATGTATACAGTGTACTTAAAGACAGGCAGGCACACACATATACATCAAGAATAGAAATTAATGATAATACAAAGATAAAACCAACTGCAGAGAATTCAAAACAATAAAGCTATCTTGGGATCTGTAAGTTTCTCAGAACTGCTTTATTTATCTGTGTGAGTGTGCGCCCACATGTTCATGACTGTGTGCTCTTGTCTAAACTAGCAGAGGCCAGAAGAGGGTGTCAGGTGTCCTCCTTTATCATTCGCTGCCCATTCCTCTCAGGTCGGAGTCTCTCCCTGTCTCTGGGGCACACATTTTCTACTCTAAGCTATAAGGCAGCAAAGCCCCAAATCATCCTGTTTCTGTTCCCTTGGGACCTGTGGTTAAAGGTGTGCATGGTACACCCAGGTTTTTATGTGGCTCCTCAGCAGCAGGCACTCTTAACCACAGAGCCATCTCTCTAGCACCTCCTCAGAACTTTCAACAATAATTGCTAATGTAATTCAGCAATTATACTCTCAGGTTCCTAAACAAATAAAAATCAGAACATATCTATACAGAAATTAACATGTGAACATTCATAGCAACCTTATTCATAACAGCTCTCAAATGGAAACAATCCAAATGCTTATCAACTGATGAATGGATACAGAAAATGTGGGATATCCATAATAAAGATTATTATTCAAAAATTTTTTTAAAAGTACCACTTATACATAAGCAGGATGAATTCAGTTTAAGAAGCCGGTGTTGCAAAGCCCATAGTATATGGTTCAATTTTTATAAAATACCCAACAACCAGACACCAAAGAAAGTCAAGATAGATTTGTGGTTGTTAGGAGCTAAGCAGAAAGAAGGTAGGGTGTTTATCATCTATTGTCACCTTAACACAGTCTAGGATCAAAGGGACAAGCCTCTGAGCCTTTCTGGTAAATTAGGCTGTTTGAGGTGGGAAAGCACTCTGTGGCCTGGGGTCCTAGACTACAGAAGGAGGCAAAGCAAACTGAGCAGCCACATGCAATTTTCTCCTGACTGGATACAGTGTGTGCAGCCTCCACCTGCTCCTGCTGCCTTCCCTTCCTCACTACAACAGACTATATTCCCATGAACTTTAAAAAGAAATGCTCTCTGTCTTGAATTGCTTCTGTTAAGTATTTTGTCATGAGGAGAAAAGTGACTAGCAGAGAGAACTTAGGGAACGGACTGCTTAGGGATGTGCGTTTCATTCTGGGATGATGAAAATCACTTCTAAAATGGACTGTGGTAATGGATGTACAACTCTGTGGGTGTTATAAAAGCCACTAAATTACACAGTATTTAAATTACATGTCAATAAAACTTCTTAAAAATACTAACTAGTGACCTGGGGTAGCAGGATGAGAGATGCCTGAACAGACTCAGAACCAACCCAGAAGCATAAGAGCAGTTTAACTGGAATTTGCTTCCTACAGAAATCCACAGGCTCTGAAAGAACATGTATGGTATAGAAAGAGATGTCACAAGCCTGAGTAGGCAAGGTGCCAAGTAGGAACCCAGACAGTAGGAGAAAAGTTTTTCAGAAAAAGCTTCCACATGGAATTCAGAGAAGCTTGATTCAGACTCCTGTTTGAGGCAGATTACCAAATCCAGAAATTCAACTGTGGAAATCAAGTTACCTCTTTATAAAACCCTATCCTACTTTAAGAGTTCCATGTCCTTTTTCCCTGAGATTATGCATGAGAGATCCAAACAAGTCTGAATTTTGCTATTTTGAGGTGGAAATGTGGGGTAGGGATGGGATTGTGGGTCTTGTTCAAACAGGCCACTGGAACCAGTTCACTCCATCTCTGCTATGGAAAGGTCAAATACTGAACTTGCTGCAACAGCAAATTGTCAGAGTCCATGATATCTACAGGCAGGACCTATTAGAAGAGCTTCAGACTAGAGCTTCAGAAATATTGCAGTTGTGTTCTGGAGAAATGTCCACAAAAGCCTACCCTGCATCTGCTTCTCTTTGAGTCCAGCTAGTTCCCAGCCCCTGGCAGTCAGATATGACCACTGACTGAGTTCTAGTCAAAGGAGCACCAGTGGAAATGATGTCTGCCTCTTCCTATTGGCCCTCGCATGTGCATTTTCTTTCTTTCCCAGGGCTGAGGAGATACAGATGTAGAATTAGACAACAGAAGACAGCAGAGCTACACATTGGGGGATGCACAGCCCTTAAATGACAGAAGGAACAAGAACTCTTCTGAACACCAGCCTAGGATGGTAATGAAATATACATATATACATGTATGTATGTATGTATGTGTGTGTGTGTGTGTGTGTATATATATATATATATATATATATGTATCAATAATATGAATGAATGATATATCTCCCCCCATGGTATCAGAGCCTATCATGGTTGCTCAACCAAATTCTTCATAATATAGAAGCAGGAGGATCAGGAGGATCAGGAGGATCAGGAGTTCCAGACCAGCCTGGGCTACAGGAGACCCTGTCTCAAACAAAACCAAAACAAAACAGGGACCTAAATATACAAAGTGTAAGGAAAAAGGTAGTGATTTTGGCAATATCAAAGTTAAGTATTTCATAGAAAAATTATTATAAATACAACATTTAAATATATGAGGCAAAATACAACACACATGGAAAAGTATTAGTAGCCAGAACATGTATAAAGCTGCTTTTTCCCCCCACACTACAGTTTATGTCTAGCCTTCACATAGAAGGCAAAATAATATTCTGGCAGAGACTGTAGGCATTATCTGAGACTGGGTTTGAACACTGATTCCTAACTCACAACTATTGAGTATTGAGTATATTATTTAACTTCTCTGTGCCTCAGTTTACACATCTGCAAAAGGATAACATTGTCAATAAACAGCATTGGGAAAATCCTAAGGATCGAGTGAATTAAATCAGTTGCAGGACAGAAGTCACTTGGCATATGTTTAGCTATCACTGTGATGGTCCTGCTTTTATTCATGCAACACAATGCTAGCTTAAACTGTACTGTCTCCCTCCAACTAGAATACAAAACCCTTAAACACAGAGTTTTCCATTTTATTTCCAGCACCTAAAATAATATCTGGCATCAAAAGATCCTCAGTAAGTATTTTCTGGATGAATGAAAAATCAATTTTTAAAATCATTAAGAGAAAGACAAAAGTCTGACAGAATCATGTGCTGAGGGTATGAATAAGCACTTCACCAAGAAAAAACCCTGGCAGCTAATACTCTTGAAAAAATATGCTCTACTTGGTCCACTGATCTGGCAAGTATTTTAAAGTCTAATAACATCTGAAGTATGCCAGGAAAGACAACCCTCACATACCTTTGGTAAATGTAAGCTGGCACAGCCACTAACAAGAAAAACCTGGCATGGCAACTGTCACTGCCACCATCACCACCACCAGCGTCAACACTGTTATCACCAACATCACACATCATGTTTGTCATAAATAATCATCATAATCATCACCATCAGCACTGTCATCAACTTTAAAGTAGTAACTTGATGAAAATGCAGTAACTATCACTGTTTCCAATATCATACATCTTTACCACAACTAAAATTATTACCATCAGTTTTATCATCATCATAGCACATGACCATCACGTACATCACCAACATCAGCATCACAACCCCCAGCATCACAACCCCACATCACTATCTACAATTATTACCACTACCACCACCAATTTTTCCATTACCATTATACCAGCAACAGCCACCTGTCACCGGCACCTAACATTTTACAGAACATTTGTCAGCTAACAATTTACAGAACATAATACATAGTAGACACTGTACTAAGCACCTTAGACCTGATCTTGTAAACTGTCATAACAACACATTATTACCACTCGACAGAAAGAAAACTGAAATATAGGGCCTACTGAAAGTAACATGTTTAGTAATCCCCTCCATTATCTGCCCATTCTCCACCATAGCTGACCGACGGAGCCTGAATAAACCTTCCTGTTGCCCAGAAGCCAGTTAGGGGTCTTCTAGAGAATCTGAGTTAAGAAACACCCTTTGGACAGTACAGACTTAATTGAGGAGGCAGAAGAAAAGAAAAACAGAGATAAGCAAACCTCAGGTCCTCAATTCTAATCAAGACTAGCCATACTTTCAAACCACACATTGCTGTATTGAAATAAAATTATCTTTTACTTGAGTTAGTTTATATATGTGTGGTTTAGACACACAGTAAAAGAACTATGCTCCTCACTTACCCACTATGTGACCCTAATCAAGTCACTTATCTTTAGTAGCCATGACTACCTTGGTGTAAAACAAGGGACTCGCTGAGCAGACTACTGGGGAGATGACAGCATGGAAGAGAATGGTGGGTAAGTAGGACAAGAAGGCTAAATCCTGTAAGAGCTCCAGGGCTTTGACAGGGACCATCACCTGAGATCGCCATGACCACGGAAATCTTCATGAAACAACATAAATTTGCAATGACTTTGAACTTGGAGAAGTAGACAAACATAGGAGCTCAATCTCCATAGACACCGGAAGCTGCAGTGAGGGCTTACGGGATTAACAAAGAGAAATTCCTTTGGTTTAGCAATAATATCTGCAATAAATCTGGGAGTTGTGTGCTGTCCTATGTTATAGTCCTCCATGTCATTATACATAAGACCTTCAGTAAATGCTGTGACAGTAGCAAATATTAGGGTATCTTTGATGGGAAAAACCAAGAACTGCTTCACATGGAGTCCCATGCTGATAAACCGAAAACACTAGGATCCCATTAAAGGGAAAGATGGCAGGAGCCTGGACAGATTTGAAAACTATAGAAATGTAAGTACCCAAGAAATTCTCATCTTTAAGTGTTAGCGTGTGCTATTTTGTTCAGTCTCTCTCTCTTTTTTCTTTTTAAGGGTGATCCAGAAAGTGACAGACTATGCAAACCTGTCAGTTATAGTATAAGGAAAAGATCCTACAAAGTTCCAGGCTAAAAACAAGTCAAGTTAAAGAAAGAATAGGGTAATGGGGTACCCATAAAATTAAAAGGAGATGGCACACAAAACATCTATACTACTGAATAGAGGAGCTAAAACAGTGCTTTAAAATTTCAAGGAAAACAACTGTAATCACATGTACATCTCAATTATGGTTTACAGGGCTGGTGAGATGGCTCAGTGGAGTAAGGGTGCTTGCTGCCAAGCTTGACAAGCTGAGTTCAATCCCAGGAATCCTCTATGGGAAAAGGAGATAAAGCCTCTAAGTAGTTCTCTGACCTCCACCTGAGCTTCATGGCACATCTCTCCCTCACCATGAACACATAAATAAATAAATAAATAAATAAATAAATAAATAAATAAATAAATAAATAAATGTAAAAAGAATAAATTACAGTTATGTTTGAGAGCAAGACTCATCATTCAAGAGACTAGAAAACAGAATCATCCACACACTATAAAAAAAATATGAAATAAGAAAGTAATTGAAAGCTTTGCGCAGTGGCAGTATCGTAGCCAATGAAGTTTATCCGAGGCGCGATTATTGCCAACTGAAAACTTTTCCCAATACCCTGCTGAGATGACTTGCAATATAGTCGGCATTCGCAATTTTTGACAGTCTCTACAGAGACTGAATAACCATGGTTCAAAAGAAAACTAGTTTTGCCTTTTAATGGCTAACCTTTCCTTACTGTCTACTTGGTGTTTCCAAGTTCCTAAGCCTGTGTTTACTCTCTCCACCCTTCCTTTTCCTTCTAATAAAGTTATATTTTAGAAAAAATAAATAAAGAAAAAAAAAGAATTGAAGAAAAAAAGGAAGAGATTTATTTTCTAAATCACACCAGGAGACAAAGGCAGTAAGTGAGATGTTCCCGAAAGCACAGATGTGAGGTTTCAGTGTCATGGTTCAGATAAACGTTTTTAGGAATACAAGAGCAAAAATGAAAGGACATGGAACTAATGAAGATCCCAGTTATTTCAAAGCCTACACATTTTTTGTCTTGTGCTGAAATTGCAGGCATGTGTCACTATGCCTAGCAGGTAGTGGTGAAAAATGTGGCATTAATAGAGAAATTTGTTTAAAACAATGCTTGTTAAAAATTTAAAGGCGCCTGGCAGTGGTGGTGCACACCTTTAATCCCAGGACTAGGGAGGCAAAGGCAGGCGGATTTCTGAGTTCAAGGCCAGCCTGGTCTACAGAGTGAGTTCCAAGTCAGCCAGGACTACACAGAGAAACCCTGTCTCGAAAACAAAACAAAACATTAAAGGCAACTCCTAGAGGAAAAAAAAATGGAAACGCTGTATTCTGCAAAAAGAAAGGAAAATAAATGTTTAAGTATGTGGTGTGAATTTTGGTTTCTTTAAAAAAAGAATAGGTTTTCATTTTAATCCCAGCCGTGGGATATGAGGCAGCTTCAGATTGTCCTCAGCAACTGACTATGATTTGCCTCGTGCTCTAGCAGAGGCAAGGTTTTGCCAGCTGCAGACAGCTTCTGTGAATGTGTAACATTTAAAACTCTAGTAACTTTTCAGAGGGAATATAAATGCTAGGATCCCAAGATATGAGATGGATAACAGTAATCCTGGTCAAAAAAGAAACAAAAAGAAAAAAAAATAAGATTCAGTGATCTCTTTTTCTCCTGTCTAGTGTTATGCAGTTGGATGGGTGGACTAAGGGCAATAAGGGTTGAAGAAAGAAGAACCCATAAAGGGTAGCAAAAGTAGCAAATTCTGGCAACCTAAGTATTTAAAAACAGAAAATTCAAAGGCACAAATTATCTGACTTGTTAAATATGATAGTCACCATCTGTGAAAGGTTTTTTAAATGAGTTAATTTAAATAAAATTAAATTGAAATTTTAGTTCTTCAATCATTGTAGCCACATTCAAGAGCCCAACAGCTCCACGTGAATAATGCCTACATGCTTGCCAATAGCCATAGTGAAAAACACATAGCTGCCAATGAACCATAAAGTCGGATCATATTTATGTTGATTAGGCACATATTAAAATGTGAATCAGTTACACTGTTAATTAAGTTAGAATATAAAAAAAGAATAGCCAAGGAATTTTGTTCTCTCTATATTTTATTTTTCAATTTTATTCTGCACGTTTTACTCATATAACTAGTCAAAGTGATAAAACTATTTTCAAATGGAATGATGAAAAAACAATCGGTCCTCTTTTTTGAACTTTTTGAGCTTTACTGTGCTACGTGATATTATACACTGGTGGTGAGTAACAAAGATGGCAGAGTGTGTATGCTGTCCCTAGAAACTCTGGATTTCAGTCAAGTCTCTGGGGAAAGTCTGCTCTGGGCCAAAGATGAGGTCACCATCTCAGAGGCAAGCCTCAGTTGATATCTGATCACTGTTTTAAGTATTTGAAGTATTTCTTGAATGAGGAGAAGCCCTTGGGCTAGGGTTGTTAATACATCTTTCCATTTAGATTTATATAGGTGACAGCAGATCAAATGTCGAAAAGATCAGCTTTGAGTTATCCCTCAAATTTTGCATGATGAGAAATCAGTTACTTTAAGTTTCTGCATTTTTCTCTCTGATTCTATGCAGCCGACTAAGGGAAGTGGTCATAGTCAATTCCAACAATAAAAATACACTGCATTTTCTTCGATCTTTTCTCTCAATTGAGGATAGTACAAGAAGGGCTGCTTTATTATTTTTGCTTCCTAATTCTCATACTTCATACTTGTAATCCTAGCACAAAAAAGACTGGGAGAAGGGGAGTTTAGCCCAGGCTACACAGTGAAGTCAGGTTAGACTGGCCTGGGTTGAGATTGAGACCCTGTCTCAAAAACAAAACAAGCATCAAAAGAACATCTAAGGGTTGCTTTTCGTGACATATTGGGTCTTTTTGGTTTTCTAAGAATTCTTAATGTGTTTTGCCAAGAGCAATCTATAGACTGAATGAAATTACCATCAAAATTCCAACGTTTTTCATAGAAACAACAAAAATCTAAAAATTAATTTGAAGGCACAAAATACTAAATAGTCAAAGCAAGACTGAGCAAAAAGAACAGAATTGGAGTGCAATTTCAAGATGTACTACAGGCCCTAACAGAAACAGCATGGTACTGGCACAAAAACCAATTTGTAGGCCAGTGGAATAGAGAGAGGCTACGAAAGAAACCCCACAATGACAGCCACCTGATTTTTAACGAAGATGCCAAAATCCCATTTTGAAGTAAAGCTGGCCTCGTCAACAAATGATGCTAGCAAAACTGGATATCCACGTGGAAAGGAACAAAACTAGATCTGTACCTCTCACTTTAGAGGAAAAAAAGAGCAATTCAAATCTTAATATGAGACTGCAACTTTGAAATTGCTACAGCGAAGCATAAGGAAAGCACTTAAAGATACTTTCTAGAGGTATCAGGAAATGTTAGTAAGGGTTGGCAATGGGATTGATAAAATTAAAAGGCTTCTGCACAAGTAAAGTGACAACTTAATGGTGGAAGAAAACTCTTTGCTAGTTATACATTTGACAGAAGTATCTAGACTCCATAAAGACTACCAAAGACCAAACAATCCAGTCAGGAAAGGGTCAAAGGAAATGAACACGCAGCTGTCAAGAGATGAAATACAAACAGCTAATATTCAAAAATTCAGCTCAGCATTCTTGGCCATTAGGAAATAGAAATTAAAACACTGAAATTCCATCTCATCCCCAGCCTGAGAGACTACCATTAAGTAAGTAAACACAACAAATGGTAGCTAGGATGGTGCGGGAAGGCAGCCCTTGTATGTTGCTGGCAGAAATGTAAATTAGTCTAACCAGTATGGAAATCAGAATAGAGGGTCAATAATAATAATCAGAAACAACTACTTTATGAATTAGTTATGCCACTCATAGGAATATACCCAAAGAGCTCTAAATCAATATAAAACCTTTTATTATTTTGTTTCAAGCTTTTTTTTTTTTTTCTTTTTTGAGACAATGTCTGGCTATGACTTAAACTCAAGGTTTTCCTCAGCTTCCAAAGGCCAGGATTACAGGCATGTGCCACCACACTTAGCTAAAATGTTTGTGGTATCAGGGATTAAATAAACCCAGAGTGGTATGTATAGTGGGTAACTCCTCTACCAGGAAAGCACATTCCTGTACCACACCACCCCCAATTTCTCATTGCTACAAGGTGAACAATTTTATTCCTTAAGTCATTCTATGCTGGGCTTCTGTCCCACCACAGTACCAAAGGTGAACTAATAGACCACAGCCACAAAGTCCTAAAATTGTGAGTCAAAATCAATTTTGCACTCTTTAAATTGTGTCTCCCACATATTTGTCACAGTGATTAAAAAGCTAATTTTCTTAGGATGAAGCTAAGGAATCCTCTAGGATGTAGTTTACAAATGGAAAAAAAAACACACCTTAATGGGGTTTCAGACATTGGGTTTTAGTGGACTTAACATTGTGCCCATCTTCAACAGTTTTACCAAATCCCTTCAGAAACTGAGAAGGCAGAACAAAAGAATGAGTAGAATAGTCCTTATTAAAGACCCTAGATTACCTCTGCAGCCTCACACCCGGGTTTGCAAGTTCCTAGCAGAGTCATCTTGCAGACAACCTCTTCCCACTGCCAACCAGGACAGGAATGAAATCTTCAGTCATCTGGACTTTTCACTGGCCTCAAAATTTTCAAGTTTCCTCAAGCTCTTTACTGAGACCCATGAATCAGGTGATAAGGCAAGTCACTGAAAGGATCTTTTTAGGTAATCCTCAATTATCTTCTAATTTTCCATATTTTATTTGAAAATAATAAAACTATATTGAGCTCTCATCTCACTACTTAAAACTGACCATGTCTCCCTTCATCAATGTTTTGAGAATGAATGTAATTATTAGAGTGGTATACTGCATTTGGGTGGACCAAATAGCTGAAGTACTTTCCATGAAAATGATGACACTCAACGATTTTATAATACTTATAATTATTGCTTTAAATTAAACACAAAACCTCACATTTTGTTTATGGGCTTTCAATATTACCCATAAAATATAAAGGCAATTTAAAAAAAAAACTCTACAAAAACAAAAGCATAGAGGTATCTCACTGGGTATTAAGACAGTAAGCAAAAGCAACTCCTAGATGTATTATACTGAATGTTGGGTGTATATTAATCCTTTCAGGCCACAGGGGAGCTATTGAACAAATTACTGCTCCATGTACTACTGACCATGGCCTACTGGCTCAGAAGTAATACTTTGCCTATTAGAGGTAAAAACATTATCTACTCATTCTCCAATGGCTCTTTACTTGTTGTTTATTTAAACTAGTAGAAAACGAAGAGGCCAAGTGAGGAAGGAAACGTTTTTCCTACTTTAACACTGACAAACTTGAGCTACTTAAAGAAAACTTGGGTTTCTACGGAGCGCTATCAATTCATGAGCCAAATAAAACAGAACGACTTCCTTAAATTGTACTGTCTAAATTGAAATCAAAAGAAGAAAGCAGTTCAACAGAGCAGAGCAGTCACTTCGGTTTTGCTAATCTCTTCATACTTTAATATATAACAATCCACTATATTCATTTTTCAATCTATAAGTTATCACGTTGCCTCTTCCTGGATAAAACAACCCAGTCCACTGGGCAGCTCTAAATTTTGATTAAGCATCCTAATATATAATTAATGTGCTGATGTATTAATACTAATATTAGTATAGGTCTGGAAATCTCTGAACAGGGCCCCAAAATGCCTGTGGACTCTCTTCTGGGATCTTCAAACAGCCTATAGAACGGCATCAAACAGTCCCAGATCAGTGGTTGCAGAGAAGAGTATGTCTTTGTACCAAGGGTATCCTCGGCTTTGTAAGCAAAGAAGCTTTAATTAAACCCGTACCCTAGAATATCAATCAAACAGAACAATAAAACTGGAAGAGAGACAAGTCCAGGGTCTTCCCAGAAAGATAACCTATGGATGTTGAAGTTACTTATCTATCCACTGGCTTGCATCTGGACCCACTTCTGGCAAGAAGGCTAGTGTTTCAAAACTACACTCATATTTAGCTATCACAGGCAAATTTCTATTACTCATGAACAGAACTCAGGCTCAGATTTCTGTAGAATTTCCTCTCCTGGCTTAATAATAAGTAGACTTGAATGATAACGTTCAGTACTTGCAGCTGCCACTGAACTGTTCGCTGAAAACATTAAAAAGCAACTTGCCAAAGGGAGATATATGCAGTCAGCTTTTCTTTTTCGTCATTTGTCAGATATTAATCTGATAACGTATTCAAGATCAATAAAGCCTCCTTTCTTAAAGCTTAAAGTAGACGTTGAATAAAATACAAATACTTGAAATACTCTCCATGAACGGAATAAATAAGGCATCTGTGACTCAGGCTTCCCTATCGTGTTTTTAGGCTGACCCACTTCTCCAGTCACCATGGTTCGAAGAATCTCACTTCTAAGGGGCAGCTCTGTGCCAGCACATAGTTTGAATCCAACAGGGTAAAAGGCTGAGGCAAACAGCACCTACAAAAGGACATCGGTCTTTATTTAAAAAGATCCTCCAATCCCCGCCTCTAAAACAGAACTTCAATACCAGCCTTAACCAGAAGCAGTCTTTTCTCCAACAGAAGAAAACATCAAGTCTGTAGGGGAGAAAAGAGGGCAGGCACAGATTGAGAAACTGATCAAATGTTAAAGTACTTGGTACATTTGGTTTTGGAGATCAGACACCAGTTTCGCAGGAGGGGTAAGGTCGGGGCCGCGGAACTCGGTTCACCGGTCAGCTCTGCTCTAGAAAGCTCGGCAGGCACGCTCAGAGGCCGCAAAGCTGGATGTCCTCAGGCGTCGGCTGAGACCTGTATCCCTCCCCCTCTCCTGGCGCCCCTTTCCGGGCCTGGGAGGCAGAACTTTGCGCAGTTCCTCGTCAGCGGCTGAGACCGCCAGGGGCGCATCACTAGCCCACCCCCACCACCGGCCCTGCAGGTTTCGTCTCTACAGGGGGTTAGCGGCGGCTGGAAGAGGGGGGGGGCGGTGCGAAAGTACTAGAAGGATGCCAAGGCGCAAGTGGAAGGACTTGCATCTCCCTCACCCCGGCGGTCCTAAGACGCCGCCACCACAAAGGGAAGTGCCTTGCGCCCTTGCAGAGTTTCCCACCCGAACCTCTCGCCGTGGCTGGGTGAGGCCAAGCCAGCGGGGGCGCGCGGCAGGTGACTGTCGCGTCGCGGGTCCCCAGGCCCGAGTCGCAGTCTCCCCGCCCACCTCGGGCCTCGCCCACCACTGCGCTCTCCCCGAGGGCCGGGAGACCTGCACCTCACAATGGTCTCGGGACAAGGCCACCGCCAAACGGAGCGGTCGAGGGGGCTCCCGCACGCCGCGAGCGGGCGCCGGAGCCCTGAGGTGCGCGCGGTCCCCACCCTGTCGCGCCCGCGCGCCACCTCCTACCCTTTGGCGTGTTCTGTCTCCTCCTCATTGTCTCCGTCTATTCCGCACGTGTCCTGGTCGTCCAGCTCTAGGCTTTGCTGGCTGGCCGCAGACTCGCTGTCCTCCGCCATCGCGGCGGCTCCGAGCGGCTGGGAGGCGGCGCTCCGAGCAGCAAGCAAGGCGCGACAGGGCGGGCGCGGCCGCTGCTCCCTCTAGTTCCGCCCACCCTCGGGCACGGAGTCTGGAGTCTGCGGCCCCGCCCACCCCGCCGGTTACGCCCATCACAGCCGGCCCGGCCCCGCCCACTCCCTTGCGGCTCCCGCCTGTCTATTCTGTCCCGCCCGCCTCAGTCAGAGTGGGCCCCGCCCACATTGCGTGCCCATCCCGCCCACCTCATCAGTTCTCCCCCTCCGGCAGTCAAGGCCCCGCCTGCCTCGCCTTCCCACTTCCGCCTATTTTAGAGGGTGAAGACCCGCTGGTCTAGTGGTCCTGTTTCCGCCTCGGCTACTGAGGCTCCGCCCACCTCGCCTCTCGCTTCGGCTCAACTCCGCCGGCACTGCCCCGCCCACCTCGCTGGCCGGCTCCGGCCTCTTCTGCGGGCACGGCCCCGCCCACCTCAGCCAGCCGGAGGGCGAAAAACCGGGCCTGTCTTTCCTCAGACTGAAGATGTGAGGCGGGGAGTTGGGGGAATTGTAGGGCTGGAGCGGGAGCCCGAGGCAGAGGCCGAGGCTGTAGGGGGTGGGGCGTGGCCTGCATGGGATGCGTTTGTGGCTCCCCAACAGGACCCGGTCCCTGCAGGTTGAATTTCAGAGCTGCGCGTCAGCGTTTGCGTGCACAGGGTACGTGATTGTGTATGTCTGTGTGCCTCAGTGCTCTCGACTTCTGCAGGGATTTTTTTTTTTTTTGCACTCAGGCCTGCGATTCCCTAAAGCTCTCCCTACCTCCTTTCCTTCATGTTCATCAAAATTTTCCATTTCATGTTTTAGTATCTAATGCTTATCAAGCCAAAGCTCCAACCTCCCCATCTCCCTACCTCCCCGCTGTAAACACCTTCAGTGTCCTCAACAGAAAATTCCTGGAGTTGTTTTTTGTTTGGTTGGTTGGGGTTTTTTTGTTTTTGTTTTTGTTTTTGTTTTTTGCTTGTTTGTTTTTGTCTAGACGGGTTCAGCTGAGAACAGAATGAACATTTTGAGAGGCATGATGAAGATATCCAATTTGAAGGATTGGGTAGTTTTAGGCAAGTCATTCAGGTTTCTCCTAAGTGAAGGTCATGACCAAGCAAACGTGTAAGGACAGTGTTGAAATCGTCCTCCATCAGGAAACAAGGAAGCCAAGCATGGTGGCCCATGCCTGTTATCCCAGCAGTCCCTGAGGTAAAAATTAAGAGTTCTTTGGGGCCAGCATCCACTGTATACAGAGTTCAAGGACATCTTGAGCTGCAAGAGACTCCTCTCAGGAAAAATAAAGAACTGGGGGTTAGAGAAAAGAGACCCTCCTGTGTGTACCAGATAAGGGATAGATGAAATCCATACTGCTGTTAAATGCTCTCCACAGCAGCCCTTTGCTTTCCAGAGATAGGAAGTGTTCAAAGATCCTGCCAGACCACTCAAAGACTGTGAGGCGGTTTTACAAAAGCAGTTGCTGAGAAAGTTATCAAAACTCTGTAATGAGAAGAGAAGTTCTTAAAAGCCATCTGAAAATTTAGTATAATGTGAATCTCCCCCAACACACACACACACACACACACACACACACACACAGAGGAATATGTGGTTAACATGCCGTGAACTCTAATAACCTAGAGACAAAACTTGCAGAGCAATTTCAAAATCCAACATTTGTTTGACGGTCTTGGAGAAAGTGTAAATGGGATCCAAACATGGAGAAAATGCAGTTTTGTGCTTAATAATTGCAACTGTTTCCCAGACAAGGTCAAATGTGGCTTCTAGATTCAGACTTTAGGACAAAGGTGGGCAGAATGAGGTTCCTGCCCCTCATCTTCATGAACATAAATAGCCAAATATCTGTCAACAGAGACCTAACCAGGAGGTATGAGAATAGCCATTTTAACCTGTCAGAGGGCTTTGTGGCAAGACAATAGAGACCAGGAAACCAACATCAAGATTAGCATATAAAGGAAACTAATAGGCAAAGAAAGTCTGGAAGCCCCTTCCCCCCTTAGTCCACAAAGCACATTATAAGCACGTTGTATTCAAATGTGTGAGAGGCTGGTGCTATGTGAATGTCCTGTGAAGGCTCACATGCCTTGTGGCCTAGTGGGCCCTTCCCTCAGCCCACTAGCCCAGTCTATTTCTCAGGAATGCCATTTTTTTTTCTTAATAAAGCAACTATTTCTAACCATGTGTCCCCTGGTGTAGTTTCTAATCCTTAGACACAAGAGTCAGATGCGCTCTGAACTCAGACCAATGTCTGTAACAGGTTCAAGCATTTTTCAAACTCCCAAGGCAAAGGAAATACAGCATACATTTATTTATTGTGGCTTTCAAGAAACATTACCTAAGAAACTTAAAAAAAAAAAAAGACCAAGAAAGCAAATAATTCTGGAGAAATGAAGAGAGAGCATCAGAACCCAGTAAACATCAGAAAATAATGACGAGTGGGGAACGTTGTTCTGCAGAATGAAAAGGAGCAGTGCCAGACATTTGCACAGTGTTAGAGGGAAGCCTTATATAATCCAAATGTTTCTCGGCAGAATATTAATCTTCTACAAGAGAGAAAAGTTTGTGGCCAGCCCCTAGGGTATCCTAAATTCTATTGTCATGTACAGAAATTCACCATGTCTCCAAAGGGCTTTACTTCTCTCTCTGGCTTCATCCAGGAGTCAGAGCTAAGTGGCAGCGTCTGGAAGATGAAATCCACGTTGAGGGGAAAACACTTGTGTAGAGGGTTTGCCAGTTTGTTAAAAGTGGCTCTTGGGAACTTTCTCTTTCTGCTTGGCTTAGCTTCTTTTGGAATACAAGACTAAGATTGTGTTGTTGGTCTTGTTCACTTGTTTTTAACGTATATTTTTAAGCATCATAAAATATGCAATGTAGCAGGGCGGTGATGGCACACGCCTTTAATCCCAGCACTTGGGAGGCAGAGACAGGTGGATTTCTGAGTTCGAGGCCAGCCTGGTGGTCTACAGAGTGAGTTCCAGGACAGCCAGAACTACACAGAGAAATCCTGTCTTGAAAAACCAAAAAAAAAACGCAATGTAGACCTCATTGTCAAACATTTTTTTAAGTAAGTAGGTTGATTTCATTTTACACTACTGATACCTAGAACATGTCCCCTTGCCAAACTACACCTCTAGACCCATTGGCAGCTCCCTGGTTAATCTTCTCGTCAGACTGTGGGAACTACTGGTCTAGTTTTGTGTATATAGATTTGATTACTGTAGAAAAGTCATGCTGGGCAGTGGTAGTGCACGCCTTTAATCCCAGCACTTGGGAGGCAGAGGCAGGCGGATTTCTGAGTTCGAGGCCAGCCTGGCCTACAGAGTGAGTTCCAGGACAGCCAGGGCTGCACAGAGAAACTCTGTCTTGAAAAACCAAAAAAAAAAAAAATTAAAAAAAAAAGAAAAGTCATATAAATTCTTCACCCTTTTTAGATTGATTTATTTCACATAATACAATGGTCTGAACAACATCTTTTATGTTAAAGCATATGTGGGCATTTCCTTCCCCTTGAAAGCTAAATACTATTCTGTGCCTGTATGTTTTATCAGTCTGTTCATCAGTGGGTACTGAGTTTCTTCCATTCTTTGGGTACTGTGAAAGCAAGACCTTGCTTTCAGTTCCGTTGGACAATACTAACAGAAGTAAAACTGCTGAGTCATATAGGTATTTAAGGTTTGAGGAACGGACAATGGTGTCTATACGCAGCGGGTCTACGTATATCCCTGCAAGAATACACAAGGATTATTGTCTGTATATCCTCTGATGCTTGTCCCTTTCTTTTGTCCAACAAGAGCAGTTCTACTGGGTATGGATGACATAACTCAATATAATCAGGGACACATACATGTTTAGATATAAAGTACATTTCAAAGCCAATAAGAAACATTATGTATGTGTGTCCATGTTTGTGTGTGCAGATGTCCATACAGATATGCTTGTGTGCTTGGAGACCAGAAAACAACCTTGGGTCTCATTCCTCAGGTGCCATCCACCAGTTTTTTGGTGTTTGTTTGTTTGTTTGTTTGACACTGGCTTGAAATTCAACCACATAGGCTAGAGTCGATGGCCTGAGAGCCCCAGAGATCCTGTAGTCTTTGCTTCTCCAGCACTGAGGTTACAAAAATGTGAAACCACTCTTAACTTTTTATGTATTTATTTTTGATGTAGCTTTGGAGGATCACACTCAAGCTTGGAAGGTGTCTTAGTTAGGGTTTCACTGCTGTGAACAGACACCAGAGTTCTACATCTTCATCTGAAGGCTGCTAACAGAATGCTGTCTTCCAGGCAGCTAGGATGCGGGTCTTAAAGCCTACACTCACAGAGACACACCTACTCCAAAAAGGCCACACCTACTCAAACAGGGCCACACCTTTTAATAGTGCCACTCCCTGGGCTGAGCATATCACAAAGGCAAGTATTTTAAGGACTAGGCTATCTTCCCTGCCCACTAATCAAATTTTTGAAGCCACGTAATTCAGTTATCTGTGGCAGAATATTCTATAAGAAATGTACAAATGGCTTTAATTACAATGAGAAAAACTTATACAAGTGAATCTATCTGTGGGAGAATAGTACATATTAGTTGTAGTGCTACATGGTACTGGATTCAAAAATACATCTGAGTGCCCTCTCCTTTTTCCTTTCTGGAACTATAATATGAACAAGAAGTAGGGTTGGAGTGATCTAGGATTATAGAGAATCAATTAAGAGCTATGACAGCAGAACTCCAAAGACAATACCTGATTAAAACTAGAGATATAAAGATTCATTTTGAGCCTACATGTTTACCAAACTAATTTGTTTCTCCAGAGAATAGGAAATGTTAAAACACCTGAAGCGAGATTTAAGGAACTGGGGAATAGAATGTCAGTAAATGGTCCAGAATTCTGTTGAGAGAAATAAGATTATGAAAATTGCAAGAATATGGAAATTCTTAATTAAGAGACAGGGTTCCTGAGGCCTTGCATGCTTCTCCTCTGTCTCTTGCAGTACTTCCCCACCATTACCACAAGCTTGGCTTAGCCAGATCTGGTCTCCTGTTCTTGGTAAGTCCACCAGATGACCACAGGTATGTGATGGAAACCAGCAGAAGTCAACACCGTGCCCGTTTCCCCTCAGACTTGTGAGAGCTAAATCATAGTCACAGCTTTAAGATGCCAGATTTCTGGGCAGTGGTGGTACAAACCTTTAATCCCAGCACTTGGGAGGCAGAGGCAGGCAGATTTCTGGGTTCGAGGCCAGCCTGGTCTACAGAGTGAGTTCCAGGACAGCCAGGGCTATACAGAGAAACCCTCTTTCGAAGAAAAAAAAAAGAAAAAAGAAAGAAAAAGAAAGAAAGAAAGGAAGGAAGGAAGGAAGAAAGAAAGAAAGAAAGAAAGAAAGAAAGAAAGAAAGAAAGAAAGGAAG
>NW_021604604.1:9970595-9997420 GCF_004785775.1 Grammomys surdaster | reverse complement strand
TTTTTTTTTTTTAAGGTCTTGTTTCTTATATCTAAATGTGACTAGTCTCTGTGTCTCTGGGTATATCTGAAAAAACTCATTCCAACCAGCTTGCACTGATCGTTCCTGACAGCTGATCGTCTTTAGACTTGCCCTTGGCTTCATCTTGCACTCTTTTTAAAATATATTTTTTATTTCATGTGTATTGGTGTTATGCCTGTATGTATGTCTGTGTAAAAGTGTCAGATTCTCTGGAATTGGAGTTAACAGACAGTTGTGAGCCACCATGTGGCTGCTGGGAATTGAACTCAGATCTTCTGGAAGAGTATCCAGTTCTCTTAACCACTGAGCCATCTCTCCAGTCCTGCTTTCATCTCTTTTTAAATTCCATACCACACTTGAACCTTTGCAAATTATATTTGACCTGAGCCTTGGAAAATATACCTGTAATCCCAATACTAGAAAGACTGAGGCAAGATTATTAGTCCAGTCCAGCCTGGGCTAAATAGCTAGAAAACTCTGTCCAAAAAAATAAAAAATAAAAAAAGTTGTACATCTGAAATACATTTTTAGGGCAATTCACTCCCTGTTGCCTATTATTTTCTGTATATTATTCTTATTGTGTGAATGAGACAGGAATATATATATATATATATATATATATATATATATATATATATATATATTGCAATATATATAATAAAACCCCAATGTTGTGAGACTATCTGGGCTTCACAGGACAACTTGAAGCCTAAGAATAACCTCACTTGAAAATCCTGGAAGATGCAGAAATGCTGCCATGGAGGAAGAAAACCATAAAAATAAATACAGATGGAGTATTTTCCTGAGGCACGTTGTTATGGTTTCTTGTTAGAACTACTAGACAGCCAGCAAATGGGTGACTCTCTTATACCTCACTTCTCCTGGTTTGCAAGCCCCAATACCTTCTCCACAGTCCAGTAGCAAATGCATTGAGGTAACATTTCTCTTACTGTGGGGATTTCCTGTGAACACAAGGTAACAGTGCTAGGAAAGAGAGAGATGCAGTTTGACTCATTTCTTCTAGAAATAGAAATATCTCCTAGGAATTACACATGAGCACCCTGTTCTCCTGCCTAGTCCTCCAAGAGCAAGAAGAGATGGGAGGAGTGGAAGGGAGAAACTAGTCTAAGAAGCCATAGAGGCAAAGAACTTTAGTTGATGTGTAATAGAATACCATCTTGGTAGCTCTGAAACAAATGATGAGGTAGAGTTATTCCCAGGGAAGAAGACTCAGTAAGGTATCCACTTGAGTTACTCTGAATAAATAGGACTTCCAGCCATCCCCAAAAGATTGTCTTAAAGGTGAAGATACCATGAAGGAAGGAAGAGACATGGAAGACACTCAGCTACCTTCATTTGAGACACTAAGGTCAGTAAAACCAAGAGTGTTTAAGAAGCCAAGGTGTGTATCAGTTGTAAAACATTTTTCTAGCATGTATAGGGCTAGGCTCTGACCCCGCCCCATCCTCAAAAAAAAAAAAAGGGGAAGGGGGAAGGACATAAAAAAGGGCACACATTTTATGGTGTACCAAAGCTGACTCACACAAAGCTCAGATACACCAGACTCTTCCCAACTGTGGTTTCAGTGATGTGGTTTGTTAGCCTGATATCGACAATCTACATGACAGAAATCAACTGCTGCTACAAATCAAGACTCATCCGATGGAAGCCAGATTTTCATCATTTAACAGTTCATTGCTTCTTTTCTGCTTTAAAATCTACTGATCCTGGATAGACGAGGAGGGGAGATGGCAGCTGTGAGTAGTCACATGACAAAGCAAACCGAGCCAAAAAGTTTCTTGCAGAATGTAATGGGTGGCTTACTGTACAAAGCAGTTAATTTCCCTGTATTGGAACTTTTCCCTAATAGAGTGCTTCTAAAAGCATAAAAGACAGCTAAGCAAATCCTGAACTCACACAAGAGTAAACAATGTCCTTTGTCTGAACTTAGCAATTAGGGTTACATGCTCACTGGTGCTGACTCCAGAACCAGACTTTACAGTATCCAGCTTCCAGAAGGTAAGCAAGAAGAAGCTCTCCAACTTGGACCTTTGGGCCAAACTTCACATCTAAACTTCAGTGAGCCAGTAGACTGTGACTTAGAAGAGTCTGCTACCTGCAGTCAGAACAGCCATTTGCAGACCCTGCAATAAGCATCGGCTCCTGGTGTGTCAGTTTATAACAGAACCTTGCAAAAGAAGTTATTTGCTAATCTCGACCTTGCTTTCTATTGAAAGATAAGCAAACCAAAAAGAAACAAAACAAAACCCTTTCTTTGTGGTTGTTTTGTTCTTGAGACAGAATCTCACATATCCCAGACTGGCCTTGACGTTTGGTTTGTCGCCAAGGATGACTAACTCTGAGCCTCCACCCGACTAATGATTGCATGTCTGTACCACCAAAGCAGGTTCTGTGCCACGCTGGAATATTAAATCCAGGGTGTCGTGCATGCCTGCAAGCACTTTACCAATTCAGCTACATCCTCAGCCTATAAAACCAAACTTTAGTAATAACAATATCTAACTACTGTTCACTTTTAAAGTCCTCAGTGGTTCAGACATGTATTTTGTACTGTTACTATTTTAAATTTTAATTTGTGACAAGAGCAATACAAGATTGCCCACTTAAGCAGTCTTAAAGTACCCAATAAGGTACCATTAACTGTAAGAACAGTGTTGTGTAACATATCCTTTAGAACATGTTGGAAAATATGTTTTGCATTTACTTTGCATGCACTGTTTCCAATGAGAAAATGGAGAGTAAAAGGAGTTAAAAGAATTTACTTACACTCGAGTGCAAACTTGTTCCACCATTATAGAAATCAGTATGGCGGTTCCTCACAAAGACTGGAGTTGATGTACCTCAAGACACAGCTATACCACTCCTAGGCATACACTCAAAGGTTACTGCATCTTACTAAAGATTGCACATTGCTACTCTCTTCACAATAGCCGGAAATTGGAAACTATCTAGATGTCCCTCCACAGAAGTATGGATAAAGGAAATGTATGGTTGAACTGGGGATAGGGGCTACCAGAATGGGAGGATGGGGGAGGGATGAAGATGCAGGAAGAGACAGAATTGAGTGAAATTTGACAGGGGTATAGAAACAGTGCCGTGGGAACTTCCTAAAATACAAGAAGGCAATCCTAACAAAGTCTTCAATCTAAAACAAAGTCCCCAAACTGGCCACCTTTTGTCACCAAATGAACCTCCCAGTACTGGGACTATATACTGGATTCATCCAATTGAGTTGTTGGCCAGAGGAGTCCCATGAAAATCCCCAAACAACCCAGGCTGTTGTCAAGACTATAGGTTGCTCTCCACAAACTGACAGCAAGACTCTATTGCTGCAGACAATACCACATAACTCATTGAATGCGGAACGGTTGAACTGGTACTCCTATGTTCTAATCTCTTTGGTACAGGCAGGTACTCAGCAGGCTACCAAAAGAGGAACATATACACTAATTCAGCCAGCAAAACCTGTGATCTACAGTGCGATTCTGCCTGCAAAATCTGCTAGGGCAATGGTACACAAAGCTTGTGGGAGTTACCAACTAATGTCTAATTTGACTTAAGGCCCACTCCACAAAATGCAGCTCATACCTGATGCTGCTTGAGTGACCAAGAACCAGAAACTAGAGAGCCCAGAGACCTAGCCTAAAACCAAATACTACTGGTCTTTTAAAAAATAATAATGATAAAGTGACTCTTAATGATAGTCTGCTATCCTCCTAGACCAGTGCCTTGTTAGCCATCACCAGAGATGCTTCCTCCTGCAGCAGATGGCAGCACATGCAAAAACTCACAGCCGGACATCGTGCAGAGAGGGAGGGAAGGAGGGAGACAGAGAGAGATGGAGAGATAGAGATAGAGAGACAGAGACAGAAAGAGAGAAAGGAGAGAGAGAGAGAGAGAGAGAGAGAGAGAGAGAGACCTTGGAATATACAGCTCTACATGGGATGTCTCCTTCAGATTCCTCACTTCATGGCTGAGGAAACCCTGAGGAAGAGAAGGCAGAGTGTGAGAATCAGGAGGGATAAAGGACATCAGGAGAGCAAGGCCCTCTGAATCAATTATGAGCTCACAGAGACTGAAGCAGCAAGCACAGGGCCTGCACATGTCTGCACCAGGTCCTCTGCGTATATATCCTGGCTCCAGTTTAGTGTTTTTATGGGATTCCCGAGTGTATGAACGAGGGGGTCTCTGATTCTCCTGGGGTTCTTTTCCTTCCGTTGGTCTGCCTTGTCTAACTTTGACGCGATGGCTTTTGTTTTATCTTATTAAATTTTGTTTTGTTATGTTTGGTTGTTATCTCTTAGAAGCCTGTTCTGATCTAATGAGGGACAGAGAGGGAGGGAGTGGATCTGCGTGGGAGGAGAGGTTTCCGATGAATTGGGAGGAGTGGGGGGATGTAATCAGGATATATGATATTAGAAAAGAATCTATTTTCAATAAAAGGAAAAACTTTGATTTGAAAATTAAAAGTAAATTATCCATACTCAAGATATGCATAGAGCAGGATTTAAAACCACGTCTCTGCATTCCTAAAGCCTTACCATCTTCTGTCTGCTCGGTATTTTCTACTGTCCCTAGAAAATGTTCCTTTCAATGTTATTAAGCAGAACTCTTCTAATAAGAGCGTTCAAAAAACAAAGACTACTACATTCTATTCTACATATAATTGTTGTATTGTGATAGCATATTAATACACGTTATTGTGAAATACAATGAATAAAGTATGTCTGTACAATTATTACTTTGGTAATTAAATGATATGTAATTATGATGTTACCCTCTATCGTGATCGTATATTACCATGGTGCTTTTTTTTTTTCTCCAAAGAACTTCTGCTCTTGTTTTATTTCTACAGCTCCTTTTTATAGCTCACGTGGTTATTAACATTTCCCCTAATAGGTGACAAATGAAACACTAGGGGAAATTATGTCCTTTACTTAAGATAAAAATAGATCCATCATTGATAAAAGCAGATGCAGACTTTGACCCTGATGTCAGGGCCATATTCTTTCTACTTTATCATCGTTATGTTGCTGTGTTCGTTTGTTTGAGGCAGGTTCTATGTTCCCTTGGCTACTCTGGAACTCATTCTATAGACCAGGCTGGCCTTGAACTCACAGACATCTGCCTGCGTCTGCCTCTCAAGAGCTGGGATTAAAGGCTTGTGCCAACCCAGCAGCTATAATTATATTTTATAATGATATCAGTATATCATTATATATTTTATCATTATAATTTTTATTATGATATTTTCATATATGTACAGCACAGTGCTTTGCTCATCTCCCCCCGTCACCCTCCATTATTCCCCTCAACCCTTCTGCCGGTTCTTATCTCCTTTTTTCACTATTTCCTTCCCCAGAATACTTAGGGACCTGGAATGATGTTTTCATCTAGCCGTTTGACTAAGCAAGTTGGTTTTTCTAAGCTGAGCCCTGGGCCATGGTTAAGGCTGAAGAATGAGCAGCTGGGGCTGGTGAGCATGTAGGGAAATGAATGGGCTTCTGCACTGCTGGCCAACATAGAAATTAATACAGCCTCTCTCTCTGAAGAACAATTCTGAATATAAGATCGACCCTTTGAATTTGAGAGTTCTACATCTATGAATTAAATGAACTAAAGGTGGAAAATATTTCTTATTTTGATCAAGTCTGTACTGAACATGAACAGACTTTTTTCTTCTTATTCTTTTTTTTTTTTTTTTGGCTTTTCGAGACAGGGTTTCTCTGTATAGCCCTGGCTGTCCTGGAACTCACTCTGTAGACCAGGCTGGCCTCGAACTCAGAAATCCGCCTGCCTCTGCCTCCCAAGTGCTGGGATTAAAGGCGTGCGCCACCAACGCCCGGCTTTTTTCTTCTTATTCTTAAAATAATATGATATAACAACTAGTTGCATTGCACTGGGCATTACGAGTCATATAGCAATGACTTAAAGTATAGGTGCAGATGTTCATGGGTTATATACCCAGACTACATCACTTCATGTAAGGGTCTCAACATGTGGGTCACATCTCTTTTGGGTGTCACAGATATCCTCATTTACACTATGATTCATAACAATAGAAAAATTACAGCTATGAAATGGCAATGAAATAATTTTACGGTTGGAGGTCACCACAACATAAGGAACTGTATTCAAGGACCACGGCACTAGGAAATTTGAGATCACTTATATCAGGGATTTGAGCATCCATGGATTTTACTATCTACAAGAGATCAGGATGCTGTCTCAGGACCAATGTCCCTTCCTGCAAGGGACAATACTCTGAAAAAGCTGCAGAGACATGCACTGCCACATTATTTGAAGAACAAGATATTAATGGAATTTGAGACCTCACCCCCAAAGGTGAACAAGACCAGTGACTATAAAAGGTGACAGGACAAGTCCAGAGACCGATAGTCATCTCTCCCATCCAGTTTAGAGTACCAAAGCCCATTAGAAGACCACTAAGGTTGGAGGTAAGAGTTATGCCTTCCTTCCTCGGAGTCCCCATGAGTGGGGAGTTAAGAGCACGGGGAGCTAGAGAGATGGTTCAGTGGGAAAGTGCTTTTTTGCAAACATGAGGACCTGAGTTCAGATCCCCAGAACCCATGTAAAAATCTAGTTGTGATCACATGTGCCTGTAACACCAGCACAAGGGGGTGGAAATAGGGTCTTCATGGCTAGCCAATCCAAATGAAGCAATGAGTTCCAGATTCAGTGAAGAAACCTTGTCCAAAAAAAAAATATATAGAAAACCATTGGGAAGAAATCTGACATGTACATACACACCACACACAAGTGCACACATACATCACAATACATACCACACACATGTGCACACATACATACCACACACACGCTCACACACTCATACACACATTCACACTCACAAGAACTTCAGAGACAGATAAGCCTGAAAGAAGGAAGGCAAATGTCTTATTCTTGAGGGAGAATCTTGCAAAGCTATAGAATCTCATTCATGAATATAGCCCCAGAATCTGTCCAAAATTTCACTAAGGATAAAGTCAGAGAGGCTTGAGAGATCATGATTAAAATCAGTGACTTAAAAATATATGGCCATTTAACTTAGTTAACAAATTAATTAATTATGAGAAAAGGTCTTGCTACATAGCCTAGGCTGGCCTGAAATTTGGATTTTCTGTATCTGTTTCCAAGTACTGAGAGTATAGGCCTACTCCACCATGCCTAACTTAGTCATTCTATTTTATTAAATCAAACAGCAAAGAAAACCATGGTATTTTATTTATTTATAAATAGAATCTACCTGCCAAAATACTACTATGGGTTTTTAAAATTATTTATTTTTATTTTATGTGCATTATGGCCTGCATGTCAGCCTCTGTGAGGGTATCAGATTCCCTGGAACTGGAGGTACAGACAGTTGTGAGCTGCCATGTGAGTGCTAGGAATTGAACCCATGTCCTCTGGAAGAGCAGTCAGTGCTCTTAACCACTGGGCCATCTCTCCAGCCCCCAGTTTTTGTTTTTTTTTGTTTTTAAGCAAAGCGATAGGGGGCTGGTGAGAGGACTTAGTAGCTAGAAGCACTTGCCATGGGGGCCCAATAACCTGAGTTGGTTCCCCAGATCTTGTAGTAGAAGGAGATAACTGACTACAGCTGACTCCCTAAAGCCTTCAACTCCTCCATTTAATTTTATCGTAAAGAAGTCTCTCTGTGTGTAGGGGGCGGGGCACTTATAGTCTTGTTAAATTTATAAAACTAAGTTGAACATTTTCAAGAAACTATGGAAGGTGATTCATTGTTTATGATTTTTTTATTAAACACATTTATTTATCCACAGTCTTTTTTCTTTCCTTTCCTTCTCTTTTCTTCCTTCCTTCCTTTTTTTCTTTAATTTTTTTTAAGACTTTGTTTCTCTGTGTAGCCCTGGCTACCCTGAAACTTACTCTGTAGACCAGGTTGGCCTTGAACTCAGAAATCTGCCTGCCTCTGCCTCCTGAATGCTGGGATTAAAGGCATGTGCCACCACCACTCAGCCACAATCATTTCTTAATGTCATATTTCTCTTTTCTTTCTTCTGTAGTACTGGGAATCGAACCCGGGGCCTTGTGCATGTTAGGTATGTTTGTGACTCAGCGCTATGTTTTCAGCATTTGAGATGGGGTTTTATAAGAATCTTAAGCTCACCCTGAACTCGCACTGGAGCCCAAATAGGTCTTTAATGTATATTTTTCCCCTTGTGAGTAGCTGGGATTGCAGGCCTGTGCCAACCCTGTGGAGGACAACCAGTCCCGGCAGGTAATCCAAAGTAGGTATGGGTTGGGGCTGTCTCACCCATCACTTCACACCTGAATTTGTGCTTTTCCTCCTTCATGTAACTAGAAGCTTGCCCATTGGAGACTTAGTTTATGGTTATGGAAGTCTTTCTTGATCCTAGAGATAGGCTAATCTCCAATGAACTGTATCCCCTTTGGAATCCTTTGAGCTTTGTTTTTGGTTGGCAGCCTTTATCTGATGGAAAAAGTTTATATGAGTCAAGTTTGGACACCATATCAAAACACACAGGCAAGGGTATATTCTTTCTTTTTCATTTTCTTTTTCTTTTTCCATAGCACTGCCTAATCTGTATACAAGATTAGACAGGCTTGTCTCTGACACTCACAGTACTGACAGAGTCCATCTCTAGTGAACAAATCTTTCAACAGCAAAAGACCAGCCAGTCAGCGAGACAAGGAAAAAAACCAAGTGAACAAGGGTCACCCAAGGAAGATGATTAGAGAGTCTGTGATTAGCCCTGGATGTTTGGGCTTAAAGAGTCATAGTAGAGATATCAGTAGTTAGAGAACAGAAGCAGCCATCGGGAGTGGAAAGAAGTGAGGATGCCCCTGCGTGAGCTGGCGAGGGAGAGCTCCCAGGACAGTGGAGAAATGGCCTCCACCTTCAACCCTAGAGAGTGTAAATTATCCAAACAAGAGGGGCAGATCTATGGCTTCTTCCTCCTCATTGAGAAGGACACTGACGGTCACCTGGTCCGGGTGATTGAGGAGGGGAGCCCAGCAGGGAAGGCAGGGCTTCTGGATGGCGACAGAGTGCTCAGGATCAATGGTGTCTTTGTCGACAAGGAAGAGCATGCACAGGTGGTGGAGCTGGTCAGAAAGAGTGGGAATTCAGTGACACTGCTGGTTCTGGATGGAGACTCCTATGAGAAGGCTGTGAAAAATCAGGTGGACTTGAAAGAACTGGATCAAAGCTAGAGGGAGCCAGCTCTGAATGATAAAAGACCAGGCCCTGGGATGAATGGAGCGTTGGGGACGTGTGCCCAGCCACGGCTCTGCTACCTGGTGAAGGAGGGCAACACTCTTGGCTTCTCTTTAAAAACTATCCAAGGTTAAAAAGGGTGTGTACTTGACTGATATAATACCTCAGGGTGTGGCCATGAAAGCTGGTGTCCTGCCTGACGATCATTTGATTGAAGTGAATGGAGAAAATGTCGAGAATGCCAGCCATGAGGAAGTGGTAGAAAAGGTGACAAAGTCAGGAAGTCGTATCATGTTCCTCCTTGTGGACAAAGAAACAGCCAGGCGCCATAATGAACAGAAGACACAATTCAAGAGGAAGACAGCCAGTTTGAAACTGCTGCCCCACCAGCCCCGGGTGGTGATCAAGAAGGGCAGCAATGGCTATGGCTTCTATCTGAGGGCGGGTCCTGAACAGAAAGGTCAAATCATCAAGGACATAGAACCTGGAAGCCCAGCAGAGGCGGCTGGCTTGAAGAACAATGACTTGGTAGTTGCTGTCAATGGCGCGTCTGTGGAAGCTCTTGATCATGACGGTGTGGTGGAAATGATTAGAAAAGGCGGAGACCAGACTACTTTGTTGGTGCTGGACAAAGAGGCAAACAGCATCTATAGCCTGGCTCGTTTCTCTCCTCTTCTTTACTGACAAAGTCAAGAAGTGCCTAACAGTTCTGTCAAGGAAGCCCCCGCTCCCGTCCCTGCTCCTCTGGAGGCCACAGGCTCAGATACCACAGTGGATACGGATGTGGGGGATCACAAACTCAAGCTCTGCAAGCTGATCAAAGAGGAGGACAGCTAAGGCTTTCACCTGAACGCCATTAGGGGTCAGCCAGGTTCCTTTGTCAAAGAGGTTCAGCAGACAAGGCCAGACTGGAGAATGAGGACGTTATCATTGAAGTGGATGGGGAGAATGTGCAAGATGAACCCTACGACAGAGTGGTGGAGAGAATCAAGAGCAGCAGGAGCATGTCACTCTGTTGGTCTGTGGAAAGATGGCCTACAGCTACTTCCAAGATAAGAAAATTCCCATCGTTTCTTCTATGGCCCACCCCCTGGTGGCTGGGCCTGATGAAAAAGGAGAGATGTCAGCAGAGCATGACTCCCACCCAATAAAAGAATGAACTCTCAGCACAGCCTCGCACTCTTCTTCCAACTCTGAAGACACAGAGATGTGAAGAGAACAAACAATGCTTCCTCTTGAGGGCCTAGGATCTGCCTCTCCGAGGAAGGAGCCCTGCTGGTCCTGTCAGGTCTCCTCGGAACCATCTGTCCCCGGCTGTCTGCAGTCAGAAGGGCTGCTACTGCAGGTTGCTTATTTAAGCTCAACTTAACTGGAGGGAGGGACCAGGTTCAGGTTCTTTCTGTGTGGTATCTTCCAAAGTGCAACTTTTCACTTCTGTTAATGAAACCTCTTATTTCTGTAGGCTTGAGCACGGGGATGATTCACTCGTGTCTGTGTGAGCACTGCTAATTAAAGAATCGAGCAGGAAAAAAAAGAGTCATAGTAATTGTGATAAAATGTACATAAAATATGGCTTCTTAAAAAAATATTTTTTGGTGTGTGTTCCAATGCACACACCAGAGTCACATGTGTGAATCCAGAGGGGGATGTCAGGGTCTTCTCACCACTCCCTACCTTGTTTTTTTGAGACAAGATATCTCATTGAAACTGGCAGCTAACAAACCTGGTTAGCACGAATACCAGCCTGTAAGCTGGCAGCTAACTAGCCACAGCAATCCTCCTGTCTCCACTCTCACACTTCCAGGATTATTAGGCACATTGATGATCATATCCAGCTTTTGATATGGGTGTTGGGGATTTGAACTCTGTTCTTCATGTTTGCACAGCAAACTCTCTTGCCTGCTGAGCCATCTCCCAACTCTCTCAATAATTTTAAAGTGCAGATCTAAACAGCAGTAGGAATATCCATAGAGCAATATAGTCATTACTACCATCCATCTTTAGAACTCTCTTCGTGGTGTAAAACCAAAACTATGTACCCCTATGTAAGTTATTAATAAGTTAATAACTTTACACTGAGCCTGCCCCCTCCTTATACTGACAATCACCAGTCTGCTTTGTCTCTCTGTTGACTAGACTACTGGGCACCTCATGTGCCTCATGTGAGAGGGTGACACAGTGTTTGTCCTGTTGTGCTTGACATATTTCTCTTAGCGCAATGTTATTAAGTCCCATCGATATTGTAACATGTCCCCCATCTCAGAGGTCCATTTCTTTTCCATGTTGAATACATTCTAGTGTCTTTAGTTAAACAGTTCTATTTATCCACATACACTTTTAGTGGGCACTTGGGTGGCCTTACAGACCTCTTGGCTATCGTTAACAATGGTACTCTGAATATTGTTGAGTAAATATTTCTTTAGAACCCATTTCAGTTCCTTTAGATGGGATCGCTGGGTTCTACGATAATGCTATATTTAAAATTTCAAAGGCTCACCACATTGTTTCTTTCATAATGACTGTACCATCTTACATCCCTATAGCACAGCAGACATGATGTGAAACCAAATCTTTAGAAGGGGATATGAGCATGTCTGTGACTACTTTGAAAGAAGACGCTATCTCTGTGTTCTAAGGCTGTTTTGTTACATAAATATCCATGAGGAGGGAAAAAAAAACCCCAAATACAAAAAGCCAGGGCCCCAAACAAAGGGGAACAGATTTGCTTTCAGAACACATAGAAATATGAATAACCCATGAAGATTGCCCCCACCAGTGCACGAATGTGAAATATTTCCCACGCTCAGGCTCCAGCTACTAGTGGATTTTGGAGATATGGAACCTCTGAGATGGGGGACTTGCTGGAAGAAGTCAGTGAATAGGGACGGACCTTTGTGTGTTGCATCCTCTTCTGACCCCAGTGGGGGGTGGGGGTGGGGGTGGGGGGTGGAGGTGGGAGTTGGGGGGAGGGCTCTCTGCTTCTCATATGTGGCCATGATGTGAGGAGCTCCATGGTTCACTCTAGCCACCAGGCCTTATCCACTGTGATAGCCATCGTCTGAAACCGTCAGCCAGGAAAATCTTTCCTAAGTTGTTTATGTCAGGGATTTGGTCCAAGCAGTGAAAGAAAAGGTAACTAGTGTACTTCTCCAGCTCTATCATTTTAGGGCCAACAATCAGGAATCGTTATACCATTCCTATCATCATCCTCATTATCAGCAAGCTGAATGAAGAGTGCCCCCTGACACGCATGCACACACATGTGTAGGCATGTGTATGCATGTATGCATACGTGTGTGTGTGTGTGTGTGTGTGTGTATGCTTGAATCTTGAGTTGAGATCATACTAAAAGACCTGCGGGTTCCCTGAGTCCAAGGATAGGCCTTAATATGAGTGAAACTAGATGAAGAGGAGCCACAGACATACAGGGGAGAAGTTTCTGAGAACACGTGAGACCGGAGGGGACACAGCAGTAGGATTTATACAGTTCCAAGCCAAAGAATGTTTAACTGAGTGAACACCAGAGGGGAGAGGCAAGGAAAGAGTCTCAGGCTCTTCAGAAGGCATGCAGGCCCACAGCACTCTACTTTGGAATTTCCAGTCTCCAGAACTAAAAGAATTGAGTGTTTACCATTTAAAGCCACAGAGTTTATGCTGATACATGTCAGCCCTAGAACAAGAAGCATATGATACTGTATATGGTACTATTCCATATGTATCTGGGAGTGCAAATCACCACAGTGGGCTTTGCAGAAAAGAAAAAAGAATAGTATTAATCTTCACTCTCTCTTAGCTGATAAGCCTTTATGAGAAAAGAAACCAACACCTCCAGTGATACAAAGACTGGCAGACAATTTTTAGACCTGCACTCATATTGCATGGGGCAGCTAAGGTGGATAGAAAGCACTGGACGACAGTGTAAGGTCAAGGGCATTACATCATGTACAGGAACTTATACACTGTTCTTGTAAGGGTTACAGTTATTTTAGCTGTAAGGAGAAATGTTTTCTGTCTGTATCACATGATGGCCAAAAAGCTGTCCAGTTCTAACAAGAAGCTGTACAAGAGAAAGACTTTAGGTGTTCCCAAGCATCACACACACACACACACACACACACACACACACACACACACACACACACACCACTGCAGTCTAGACTTCATAGCAAGCCTGAAAGGGGTTCTAGCTCATTGAAAAGAGTCTTTTACTGTCTGTTCGTTTTCAGTCTTGTTCAAGACCAAACATTCATCTGGTCTTTTTTTTTATTTTTTTATTTTATTTTTTTATGAATCAGAAAATTCACACCCTGCTGATTCGAGTTCCTGGAGGAGGTGGGCTCTGAGAGGAATTTTGAATCACAGGAAGAATTCTTGGCTCTTGGGTAGACAGCAGGTGCCTGTGATGGCAAGTTGCAAGTAAGAGAAGGAACCAAAAGGTCATTTGCATAATTGGCAGGGAAAGGATCCATAAATGGAGCTGGAATATGATATATTCAGGGATAATCTGATAGAGTTTTTTTTTTTATAATCAAATGTGAATAAGTTGAGCTCATTACAGAAACGTTCACCAAGTTATCTTGTCAAAGATGCAGGTGTGAGAACTTCATCTTAAACTGTTTTGGACCATTTGGACAAAGGCTAGCCTGGAGGCAAAATTGGAGTTGATGTGTTCTGTTTCAAATGAAAAATAACCCTAACTGTTGTTCGTGGGGCTCTGCAGTGGAAGGGTGGGAGAGTGTACAGAACAGAAGTTGCTACATTTTCAGCCACGAAGGGAAGATTGTTGTTCCGCAGTGCCCAGCCCCAGGGCGGGAAATGAAGGCTGAATCAGACAAATCCAGAGGAGGATGTGTTTGAAGCTGAAATGCAGTTGTGAGCTTCTTGTTAAGTACAATGAAATTTGATTGCGTTATAAAAAAATTCATATCACACCTGCCTTTAAATTTCCCCATGTTTTCTTTTCCTTTGCATGTCAAATTGACCTCCTCGTATCTCTTTATACAAACAACAAAAATCAAAAGGATAAGATTCCAGATGAAGAACGTCGAAGGTTGCCACATACTTATTATGCACTGAGGAGTCAGTGGTGATGAGAAGGAAGCAATCACTATATTATATATAATTATTATTGCCGGGCGGTGGTGGCACACGCCTTTAATCCCAGCACTTGGGAGGCAGAGGCAGGTGGATTTCTGAGTTTGAGGCCAGCCTAGTCTACAGAGTTAGTTCCAGGACAGCCAGGGCTACACAGAGAAATCCTGTCTCAAAACCCCCCCCCCCAAAAATTATATATTATATAGCCTATATCTTCTATAACATATATAAGATATATGTGACATATAATATGTATGTTATTTATTATATAAGTGGACGCTTCCAAACCTTCCACAAACAATATATATTACATACTATATAACATATGATATTATATATTAAATAACATGTGTAGTATAATAAACAATATATACTATATATCAAGTATAAACTGAGCTTTAAAATATATTATTTACTATTAGTTATACAATCAAATATCAGTTATATAATCAGTCAGTAATATATATTATATATTATTATATATTTTATTATATATTATTATGCAGTAAATAATAGATTTTAATGTAATTTATATTAGATTATAATATTATATATATGTATAAAAGCCAACCTTTAAAATATATTATTTACTGTCAGTCAGTATAACAGTTCTGTGCAGTAAATTCCCTGAGTATTCACTTTTCCTTTTAGGACTCTGAGCCTCAAAGAGGTGATGTAACTTATCCAAAGCCACGCTTTAGCAAGTGGCTGTAGCTGTTTCCATAGTGTGTCTATTTGGGCAGGAACTTGCCTATACAACATGCCACCTTGTCATTAGAGCCCATTTCCCCCAGTGACATTGCTAAAACTAATTACTCTGCCTTGCAGCTGGAAGTGGGACTGTGACTCACTTTGTTGTGGATACAGAGTGATATCCTCCGGAAGACATCAGGGAAAGTTTTAATGATGTGTTCATTCAACTGCTACTCCTGGTGTCCAGAAACTGGGCATAGGCAAAAGATGTTCCTGGTAGGGTGACAGAACCATTGAGATCTAAGATCATACACCTTCAGATTTCTCATTCTCTAAGAAAATGAGCATTTGGTTTAGGTCCATTATGTGTCGTGTTCTGTCACACACAGCTGAGAACACTCTGCTCAGTGCTGGCAGGGCCATGCCTCAGTCTGCCTAGTTTCTCACCACCCTCCTGGATGGAGAGGGCCACCTCATGTACCACTTCTCGGAAGGCAGGGAGAGATTCTCTATAAGTTCACACCATCATTTAGCCCTGAGCTTGTGATACATGCTGTGTGGTTGTTCATTTAGCTGAGGAAGAAAATAGAAACCGAGGCTGAGAGAAAAGCAGAGCCAAAAGGAGCGAGACCTCAGTGAAGAAGCCAGCAGTCACTGAGCACAGCGTGTCTTGGTTGGCCTTGTTCATTCCACTGACTGGAAGCTTGTTGTAGAGAGGATGTCTGAGCCACTGACAGCAGAATTGTAGGTAATGATCTATTGTTCTGAAATCCATCCATCTGTTTCCTCTGGCTCTCTGGAACTCAGTGTGTAGCCTAAGATGCTCTCACTCTCAAGCCCAGTGCTTCTGCTTCAGCATCTTGAGTGCTGGGATTACAGAAATGAGCCAGTTGGTCCAGTTCTGAACTTTAGTTTTCGTTTGTTAGAAGCCTGGCTGAGGAGAGAGGGAGTTGAGATCACACACTGAGATCTCTGCCAGGATACATATGTTTCTGTGTGTGCTCCTTCATGTTGAAGACCTGAGCCAGGCGGAACTGGCTTACCTACTGGAAGTCACAGCTGCTCACCTAATAAGAAACTAGAGGAGGAATAAGATGGTGTCGTCCCTCCATGAGCATAATTATAGCGGCAGGATACAAAATGGAAATGCATTGTGTCTTGAAGCATCATGCCATGGTGTATGGGGCCAGCAAAGAGATACATAAGAGGTGTGAGAAGAAATGACACATGAGTTAATCTTAAGTAGCTGGAGGTTTCGGGAGGCGGGGAGGGTGTAGATATGGGAGAAGTATGAGGAGGAAAATGTCAGAATTTGAGATGTAACACTTTCAGAATTAGAAGGTTTTAGTTTCATTTCTGTTTCATGGATAAAATACCTCAACAAAAAGCAACTTACAGTAAAGGGATTTATTTTAGCTCATAATTCCCAGTTATAGTTTACCACTGCAGGGGTGGGGGAGATTAAGATAGCAATGCGTGCATGCACACTTGCTTGCTTGCTTGTATTCACCTTGAATTCTCTGCTCTTATCCAGTTCAGGATGTCCTGACTTGGGAATGGTGCCTCTCACAGTGGGATGTGTCTCCACCAATTAGCTAAATCAGGACCCGGCCCCTCCCCAGTGGCTAACAACTTAGGAAATGTTTTTAGCACTATAAATTATGGATGTGGCCATGTAGGAATTTAGGATTGTATTCAGTATTCAGAATGACACTTTTAGTTTTATTTTATTTATTTATTTATTTATTTTTTGGTTTTTCGAGACAGGGTTTCTCTGTGTAGCCCTGGCTGTCCTGGAACTCACTCTGCAGACCAGGCTAGCCTTGAACTCTCGAACTCAGAAATCCACCTGCCTCTGCCTCCCAAGTGCTGGGATTAAAGGCATGTGCCACCACCGCCCGGCCCAGAATGACATTTTAAGAGAATTGTTTGTACAACTAAATGTCTTTTTCATCCCTTGTATTGGATTGCATAACACAGTTATAGCTTCAACTTGTACTTAATTCTCCTAGAATTATTTACTGTTTGGAAAAGCAAAGTATCTCTTAGAAATCAAACATGCCTCCAAAATTCCATATGCATACATACATATATATACACGCACACACACACACACACATACACACATACATATACACACATACATATATATGAAAACCTCTAAGAATGTTCTATTTCCTTGACAAAAAAAAAAAAAGAAAAGAATAACATGAAGGCCTCGCTGTTCCATCTCATGTAACTCCTTAGCAAAACTATTGAAAACCAGACTCACTCTTGGAAAATATTTAGACAGTATGATAAAATGTGATGCTCTCTAAAAGTTAAAAAATTCAAACTTTAAGGGCCACTCCCCTCCCATCCCTCACTATCTGCTGCATGTCATAACACTCAGCATCCGACATCCCCTTTTGGGTTTGTCCATGGAAACAGTGATGTTTGAAAATTATTGCTGAGGCATTTAGAATTTTTTATAGAAATTCCAGTGAGGCAGAGATTTAGGGAGTACGGGCACTGTAGAAGGCCATTCTCCACCCCTCCTTTTTATTGAAATAGATTCTTTTCTCATACAATATATCCTGATTAGAGTCCCCCCCCACTCCTCCCAGTTCCTCCCCAACCTCTCCTCCCTTCACTCCCTCTCTGTCCCTCATTAGAACAGAACAGGCTTCTAAGAGATAACAACCAAACATAACAAAACAAAATATAATGAGATAAAACAAAAGCCATCACGACAAAGTTGGACAAGGCAGACCAACGGAAGAAAAAGAGCCCAATGAGAATCAGAGATCCACTAGTTCACACACTCAGGAACCCCATAAAAACACTATCTATCTATCTATCTATCTATCTATCTATCTATCTATCTATCTATCTACATGTGTATATATATATATATATATGTGTGTGTGTGTGTGTGTTCATGCACTGTGCATGCTACTTCAATTTCTTCAATTTCATCTTTCTTTCTTTCTTTCTTTCTTTCTTTCTTTCTTTCTTTCTTTCTTTCTAAGAAGAGATCATTATATTGGTTCTTCGAGAATTTCATATAATGTGTTTTTCCCATAATTTGTTTTTTAATTCACATTACATCCCAATCACAGCCTCCTTTATAAATCTCTCCCCTCATTACTCCCTCCCCTCTCCTCAGAGAAAGGGGAGTCCCCTCTCCCACCTTGAGTACTGCTCCACCCTGGGACATCCTGTCCCAGCAGGACTAGGCATATCCTCTCCCACTGATGTCCAACCAGGCAGGCCAGATAGGGGAAGGGATCCAATGGCAGGCAACAGAGTCAGAAGCAGCCCCTGCTCCAATTGTTAAGGGAACCCACATGAAGTCCAAACTCAACATCTGCTACAAATATGGAGGATGGCTAGATCCAGGCCAGCATGCTCTTTTGTTGGTGGCTCAGTCTCTGTGAGCCCCCCATGGTCCCAGGTTAGTAGACTCTGTAGGTCTTCTGTGCTGTCCTTGACCCCTCTGGCTAGCTCAATTCTATCTCCCACTCTTCTACAAGACTCCTCAAGTTCCACCTGATGTTTAGCTATGGGTCTTTGCAATATTTTCCATTTGCTGCTGGATGAAGCCTCTTAGGAGACAATTATGCTTGGTTCCTATCTGTAAGTGTAGTAGAGTATGATTAATAGTGTCGGGGGTGACTCTATCCCATGGGATGGGTCTTATGTTGAGCCAGTCATTGGTTGACCGTTTCCTCAGTCTCTGCTCCATCTTCATCCCTGCACATTTTGTAGGCAGGACAAATTTTGGGTTGAAGGTTTTGTGGGTGGGTTGATATCCCCTTCCTTCCACCCAAAGTCGTGCCTAGCTACGGATGTGGTCACTTCAGTCTCTATATCCTCTGCTGGTAGGAATCTCAGCTCAGGGCCACCCCCATAGACTCCCCTGTCCTAGGTCTCCAGCTTGTCCTAGTAATATCCCCCACTGATTTCTATTCTCACTTACTGCCCTCTCCCACCCCTCCCCTATACCTGATCTCCATCCTCATATCTGTACTCAAAAGTTCAAGGGATAGCACATGCTGGAGAGAATATGGAGCAAGGGGAACACTCCTCCATTGCTGGTCGGAGCAAAAACTTGTACAACCACTTTAGAAATCAATTTGGCAGGTTCTCAGAAAATTGGGAATAGTTCTACCTTAAGACCCAGCTATATCACTCCTAGGAATATACCCAAAAGATGACCCACTATACTACAGGGACACTTGCTCAACCATGTTCATAGCAGCTTTATTTGTAAAAGCTAGAAATTGGAAACAACCTAGATGTTCTTCAACTGAAGAATGGATAAAGAAAATGTGGTACATCTACACAATGGAATACTATTCAGTTGTTAAAAACAAAGACATCATGAATTTTGCAGGTGAATGGATGGAACTTGAGAATATTATTCTGAGTAAGGTAACTTAGATTCAGAAAGACATTCATGGTATGTACTCACTTAAAATTGGACATTAGCCATAAAACAAATGCAGGGGAACCATGCTACAATCCAAAGACCCAAAGAAACTGGGTAATAAGTAGGCCCAAGGGAGAATGTGTAACTTACTCCTAAGGAGAAACAAAATAGTCATTAGAAGTGGATGGAGAGAGGGACCTGGGTTGGAGAGTGGCTGCTTCAGTTTCTGTGAGCTCATATGAGCTTTTTGCAGTTGATTCCAAGGGCCTTATTTTCTTGGTGTCCCTCATTCCCTCTGACTAGCACACTCTTTCTTCTGCCTCTTCCTCAGGGTTCTCTGAGCCATGAGGAGAGGAATGTGAAGGAAACAGACAATTTAGAATGGTGTGTTCCAAAGTCTATCTCTCTTTCACTTTCTCTGCTTAATGTCTGGCTGTGGGTCTCTGTATTTATTCCCATCTGCTGAAGGAGGAAACCTCTCTAATGATGACTAAGGGAGCCAATGATCTATGAGCATGGTAGAATATCATTAGAAGCCATTTTATCATTATTTATTAATTTTATTTTTAAGGCCCAAATTATTTGGTTTTATCCTATGTCTTTAGGCTCTCTTGTCTCTTGTTCTTGATCACCTAAGAAGTTTCAGATATGAGTTCCAACTAGCAGAGTGGGCGTAGGTACTTCTTTTGCGCTACTTTATTGGGTTCTTATATCTACTGTTCTTCCAACCCTTATTCCACCCTGATCCCTTCCAACCCCCTAACAGTAGGTAGGAAAGAAGGTCAGAGGGCAAACAGGACGTAGATCCCTTCAGACTACTTCTTGCTGATTAGGGGTGAAGAGTTCCTTGGAGGCAAATCCAATCTTCATCGTCAGGTTATTTCCAATTTCATCTTCTCATCTCTTTGCTCATGATTACTTGACAAGCTGCAGTAGCTAGAACCAACAACAGCTTCCTCAGAGTGCCCACACTTAGTCCCTCTAGAGGCTCTGGCATTCATAATCTCTGAAAAGTTCCCAGAATTCCAAACGTAAAGTATCTGCAGCTGGGCAAAAATCATGCTGTCTCAGGGCAAGAGACAAATCATAATCACCTGCTGTGAAGCAGCTGTTTATCCCACACCTGTGACTAAAACAAAAACATATTCATATAATATGACAGGGTTTGTGAAGAAACCAAAAATTTTCTTAAGTGAGTCTTTAGTCAAATCAGACATTGATTGGTTACTCTCACAAGCTTTCTGCCAATGTTGCCCTAGCATATTCTGTAGGCAGGACAGCAGTATAGATCAAAGGTCTTTTGGCTGGGTTAGTGTTTATGTTTCTCTTCTGGTAGCCTGCAGAATACCTGCCGGTATCAAAGACACTAGAACATAGGGGCGAAGGATTCTATGTAGGCACCAGCTTGACCTCTCCATGCTCAGTGAGTTGGGTGGGTGTTGTTTTCAGCAATGGGTCCTTGCTGTCAGTTTGTGGCAAGTAACTGTATTCTTCACAACAGCTTGGGTCGTTTGGGTACTTCCATGTGACCCCTTATGCCAACAGCTCAATTGGATGTCACCCAGTCCTACTACTAGAGGAATCATTTGGTGACAAGAGATAGCTGGATTGGGGATTCTGTCCCCACCCAACCAAACCTAGGCTCTGATTTGATACCTTGGATCTGGACTGTAAAGTTGGAGTCATTTGACCCCCGGCTCTAAACTCTTACTTCTTAGTTTACTTCTCTCTGGCAGCTTGCATCTGGCTTTCATCCTAGACTTCAGGAACTCCATGCTGATTTTTTTCCTTCTGTTTTCTAGCCTACATTTTTCACCTTTGCTGTTCTGGATTTTCAGCCTTGACCAGGTCTGAGAAACATAATACAAGTATGTGCAACCTTGGAGTTTGACTACTGAATGTTAGCCAAGGGGGAATAATTAGTCTCAGAGTATCTTGTCTCCTCAGCTCCTTCAAGTAACTTAACCCACAAATGTCTGGACTTGGCCACAGGGTGTACAAGGTTGCAAATGAGCATGTAGTGGGGTCCTCAAAGATTCAGCATCATCAGTAGATGCCTGGACAGAAAGACTAAAATAGACCACAGAGGCCTATTGCTTGTGTCTCTGACATCACCCTGCACCATCTGTTGTGGCCGGAGTGTGAAATGTCCCCCAAAGGCTCATGTACTTGAACAGTTGGTCCCCGGCTGGTGGTGCATTTTTTGGGGAAGAGTGTGGAACATTTTGGACATTAGAACTACCGGGTAAATGCAAGGCTGTAAAATTGGTGCTTATGGGCCATATAGTTTAACCTCTGGATCCAGCCTGACCTCTCTCCTTTTGACCCACTGAGATATGAGTACACTTCCATGCCATGAGCAAAATAGGTGTCTCTACCATTAAGCTGCTTGTCCTCAGGGATTTTTGGTCATAGCAACATGCCAAGTAACTGTTAATATTCTGTCTAAACTCCACCTCCACAGTTACCTGGCAACTGCCAGGTAGGCCTGCCCACTATAAAAGGGGCTGCTTGCCCCCTCCTCTCTCTCTTGTTCTTCTCTTGCTTCCTTGGCCCCACACCTGCAGGCTTCCCTCTCCCCTCCCCCCTTCCCTTCCCCCTCTCTCCACGTGGTCATGGCTGGCCTCTCTCTCTCCTTTCTCTCTCACTCTCTCTCTCTCTCTCAATAAACTCTCTCTCATGGAGGAACTGTCTGGTCTGCCGTTATCTGTTCCAAGCTACGCTCTAAAACCCTTTCAGTAACTATCATACTCTCTTTCTGTTTCCATGTTTGTATGAAGAGTCTTGGGCAATGGCCCTCCCTTTGTGTGCTCCTCTGTGTGTGCTGTTCCCTGCGTATGCTGCTCCAGGCTGTAGGTTTATGCACAAAAGGGAAAGGCTTGAGCTTCTTCCTTCTTCCTGCTCCGAATTTGCATCTTTGTGTTTCCTTGAGGCGGTGTAGCTTCTCTACCTCCTAAGCCACTCAAGACTTTTTTTTTTTTTTTTTTTTGGTTTTTCGAGACAGGGTTTCTCTTTATAGCCCGGGCTGTCCTGGAACTCACTCTGTAGACCAGGCTGGCGTCAACTGCCGGGCTAAATTTTCGTTTTTGTTTGTTTGTTTGTTTGTTTGTTTTTCGAGGCAGGGTTTCTCTTTATAGCCCTGGCTGTCCTGGAACTCACTCTGTAGACCAGGCTGGCCTTGAACTCAGAAATCCACCTGTCTCTGCCTCCCAAGTGCTGGGATTAAAGGCGTGCGCCACCACTGCCCGGCTCCACTCAAGACTTTTATTTTGGCTCAGTTTTGCAAAATGCTGCCCCTGCACTCTCATAGTGCTCCCAACTCTCAGCCCCTACTCCTCATGACATGAGAAGCAGGAACAAGTCTGACCTGCTCCACTCAGCCCTGAAGGCAGGCCTTGGGAGTTGCCTGCCTGTCTTCATCAAGTAGCCAAGACGGCTCGAACAAGGAAGTTAGTTCATGTGTCAACAACTGGACCTTTAGCACAGACATCTGTACTCCCAGGACAGAGACCCAGTGTCGCACCTGCCTTGAGCAATTTCATTATGATACTTGTCCACCTGAAGGAGGTATCCCTGGGACTGCCTCACACAGCCTTTTCCTGAGTTCTTCTGTCTGCAGAAGTTTCACCATTTTACTGGGAGAATCATTTTTTACCTGGCTTTGCCCTCTGACTCAGTGTGGGGGGGCCTACAACCGGATAATTCCTATGTTTAAGTAGGAAATGTTCCCCTACAAGATCGTGCGTTTAAATGCTTGTTTTCCAGATGGTGGCACTGTTTTAGAAGGTTCTAGAAACTTTCAGAGATGAGGACTAGATGGAGGAAGTGTGTCACTGAGGGCATCATTTTGAAGGCCTAATCTCCCAGGCCTGCCTTCTCTGACTCCTATCTGTCATGAGGAGATCTTTCCTCTGTCACATATTCCTACACCCATGATGCTGTGCCTATATGATGAAACCTAGTGACTGTGAACTGATCCCTCTGAAATCTTGAGTGAAATAAGTCTTTGACTCTTTCAAATTTTCACTCCCTTATCTTGGTCACAGCTACATGAAAGCAATACTTTGAATTCATTTCTTTCAATGCATATAATTATGATGTTCATTTACAATCCAAGACTCTTATAGCTCCCTCTTGCTATGTGGTTGTTTTGTTCTTAAAGATGTATTTTTATTTTATGTATATATGTGAGTGCCTGCATGTATGTATGTACACTATGTGTGCAAAGGAGCCTGAAGAGGCCCAAAGAGGGCATCAGCTCTCCCTGGAACTAGAGTTTCAGAAGATTGTAAGCTGCCATGTGGGTGCTGGGGAATGAACCCAGGTCCTCTGCAAGAGCAAGTGCTCTTAACCACTGAGCCATATCTCCAGTCCCAATGTTTTGCCTTGTTTGTTTAGTTAACAGATATCTCTAGACCATGTTGTAGTGATAACCAACCATAAAATTATCTTCATTGCTACTTCACAACTGTAGGTTTGCTACTGTTACGAATTGTAATGTAAATACCGTGCTTGGCGATGATCTTAGAGGACCCCTGTGAGAACCACTGTTCTAAATGTTCTCTCATTTTGAAAACTGAAGAGAAGAGCCTGAGGTATGGGTCTCTATGAAACAAACCTAAAAACCCCAAAGACCACTCTCTAACAAGACTTTTTTTTTTTTTTTCAAAAATTAAAGAAGGTTTTGCCAGGCAGGTCTCTACCTCCAGGCATTACAGCAAAGTAGATAACAGCCTTTACCTTTATAAAAGTCAAAGGTAAGAGTCCTCGTAGATTTCTCTCCCAGCCTGGTGTTTGCTGCTCATGTGACACACACATACCATAAACAATTCTTTCAAGAATTCAAATGACTTGTCCTGTCTCATCCTATTGCCTTTACACAGAAGTACCCTCTTTATTCACAACAGACCTTAATGGTTTTCTCTGTAGATCTCTGTTGATTCCACATCTCACATCCTGGCATCATTGATGGTATTTTATTTATTTATTTTTAAAGCATTTTCATTTTCCAAGACAGGGATTCTCTGTGTAGCCTTGGCTGTCCTGGAACTCGCTCTCTAGACCAGGCTGCTAGACCAGGCTGGCCTCGAGATCTGTCTGCCTCTGAATCCTGGGTGCTGGGATTAAAGGCATGCACCACCATGCTGGGCAGCATGGATGATTCTTACAAAAATTAAAGAAGGTTTTGCCAGGCAGGTCTCCACCTCCAGTCATGACAGCAAAGTAGATAACAGCCTTTACCTTTATAAAAGTCTGGGCTCAGGTCCACAGGCACCTCTGCAGGTCTGTATACTGTCCTTCCCTCTGTTGACCAGAGAAAGGAGACTCAAGTCTCCCAGCAGCCACTGTGAACGCTGTAGCCCTGCCTTATTTTCTTTTACATGTAAATTGTTGTTTATAGCTGGCCTTGAGTCGAATAAACCCTTCCTGCTGTTTGTAATTAGAGATAAGAAACTCTCATCAAAGAGAGTTTACTCTCATCAAAACTTTCCAACTGGACTGTGTTGTCTTGGTCTCTGTTCTATTGCTAGGAAGAAACACCATGGCCAAGGCAACTATTGTAAAAGAAAGCTTTTTATTTGGGGGCTTGCTTGAAGTTCCAGAGAGTCAGTCCATAATCATGTCAGGAAGCAGACAAGCATGGAGCTGAAGAAGAGCGAGACAGGGCCTGGTGTGGGCTTTTGAAACTTCAAAGCACACCCCAGCAACACACCTCCTCCAACAAAGACCTGACTCCTCTAACAAGGCCATGCCTCTTAGAGCTTCCAGTTCATCAACTGAGAACCAAGAATTCAAATATATTAGCCTATGGGGGTCACTATCATTTCAACCATCATACCTATCTTACAGATAGCAAGGTTCTGTAAAGCCCAACCAACTCCGTTTTTGAAGAAAACCCACTTTTGTTCGAGACCAGCGGCTAAATTCCAGTTCCAGGAAGAAAATCACAAAGTCCACCTGAGCAAACATCTTATGGCAACCCACCCCCCTTAGCAACAGTGAGTCAAACTACAATAGCAGGGCCAAGGTACTTAGAGATAATCTAAGACATTCTGTAGAGAATAGATAACCTGATCATGCTGTTTGTCAGGTGGTTCTGCCTTTGTGTTTGTAATCCTGCAGATTACACCAGAAATGTAGTTTTAAAAAATATTAACTTGCTAACCCATATGGAAATTCCCCAAGTTTGCTGTAAGTACAATAAAACCCTGAGCCCCTAGACTTGGGGTTCTCACTCTGACCAGCTGCTCTGGAGGCACTGTGAGTCCTTACTTTAGAACTTGTAATAAATACCCTCATGTGTCAGAATTGACCCCTCAGTGGTCTTTGGGTATCTGCAGTTTGGGCATAATAATTCCATCTCATTTTCTTCTTTAGTAGTCATGGTGGCATAGCCATCAGCCAGCCACACTCTTCTGTTGTGACATTCCTCAGAGGTGACTGAGGGTGTGTGTGTGATTTTGACATTCTCTTATACATCCAAAGGAGTTGAGTCTAGTGCAATATTGTTGTAATAAGTATTTAATCTCAATCAGGGGTTTCTGCCCCGCCTTTGATCATATCAGTTCTTGGATAAGAGACAACAATTTTATAATAACCCTTAATCAGCACTAGATATCTACCGTCTAAGCTATTAGTATCTTCTTCCCTATGGATAACCCCAAGTTATAACTTGCCATGTTCCACCTGGACAGCTCTTAATTCCAATTGGCCAGCCCTCATGGCCATGTTTTCATGACTCACCTACCCCATGGCATCTTCTCCTCTCTCCATCTTCCTTCTTCCCTTCCCTCGTGGTTTCCTACCTCAGACTCCAAGCCCAGGAACTGAAACTTTACCTATCTCTCTTCTGCCAAGCCATAGACTGTGTGTCTTTATTGACCAATCAGGAATAAGTTGAGGGGCAAAGTTATATAGCATTACTTGGTCTACGTGAGGATCTCCTCCTTCCTGAGGTAACCAGGGCCAGTAATTAGCATCACAGCACATAGCAACAGACCAAACCTCAACAAAATGTGTAATTAAACAGCACCCTTTAGAAAATAAGAAAGTATTCATTGAGTACAATAACTTGTGTGTGTGTGTGTGTGATGAATGAAAGATAGGAATGTGGCTCATTAGAGTGCTTTCTAGCATGCATTAGAGTGCTTGGTTCAATCCACAGCACTGCATAGACTGATCGTGGTGGCACATGCCTGCCATGCCAGCACTCGGGAGACAGAGGCAGGAAAATCAGGCGTCCAAGTTTATCCTTGGTACAAGTAAGTTCCAGGCCAGCCTGAGACACCTAAGACTCTAACACCCACCAGCTGCAGTTTCTTTTCTTTTTTTTTTTTTTAATGGTTTTTTTCGAGACAGGGT
>NW_021604604.1:9965092-9970495 GCF_004785775.1 Grammomys surdaster | reverse complement strand
GTTTCTTTTCTTTTTTTTTTTTTTAATGGTTTTTTCGAGACAGGGTTTCTCTGTGTGTATCCCTGGCTGTCCTGGAACTCACTCTGTAGACCAGGCTAGCCTCGAACTCTCGAACTCAGAGATCCACCTGCCTCTGCCTCCCAAGTGCTGGGATTAAAGGCGTGCGCCACCACCGCCCGGCTTTAAAACCTATAGGGCTCAGAATAATATCTTTTTTTTTTTTTTTCCGAGACAAGGTTTCTCTGTGTAGTCCTGGCTGTCCTGGAACTCACTCTGTAGACCAGGCTGGCCTCGAACTCTCGAACTCAGAAATCTGCCTGCCTCTGCCTCCCAAGTGCTGGGATTAAAGTTGTGCGCCACCACCGCCCGCCAGCTGCAGTTTCATAAGCTTTGTCATCCCAGAAAAGATTTTAAGGAGAAAGATACAACAATGCTAAAGACTTTCTTAAACCAGGACCCATCTCAGTTGCTCTTCCGTTTTTAAAAAGGATGAAGGATGGCCAAGCTGGTCTCCAGATGTCATTGGAATGAAGAAGATGTTGGCCACAGAGTTCCCACTGATGCCTCAGCCCTAATACCCAGCTCTATTCCCAGCCCATGTTCTTCAGAAACCCCAGCTGGCCCTTCTCTCTTAAAGATGTCACAGCAGAAACAGCTTGTCTTGTATCACCTTATTCCTTTTCACTGGAGAGTATAATCTTTATTTATATTAGGCAATAATACATTCATTTCTCTGTATATCTGTTGACTGGTACAATCCACAGAACACTCTTCTTTTTGCCTCCTCTCTTTCCTCTCCTTTCTCTTGTTGAGACAGGGTCTCTAGTTCCCTAGCTGGCCCCAAGCCCTTAGGCTTAACTGCCTCGACTTGTCTTAGCTTTCCAAGAGGCTAGGACCACAGGTACGTGCCATACAACCTAGCCAGAATGTTTAAGAGGTTTCCTAACTGAACCCTGAAGGTCAGCAGGGCCAAAGTAATATACTACATGAAAGGTCAGCAGCAAACTGTTTAATCTTTCATTCCTCTAACAAGGAAAGGCCATCACAGGCAGACCTAAAACGTATGCATGACCCTTGTCACAGGCTGCCAGTATGCATGAGCTGTGGGGACAGAACCTCATTGAGCTCCGTGTAACCAAGACTTGGTGCTTATCACATAGTCGCTACTTTAAAAAATGACAGTGAAGCCGCCAATGATATTGAATGGATTAGAGGAGCATGCACTATTATTAGATGATTTATCCTCTCCCATTTCAGCCTCCAAAGAACTGGATATGAATAAGAAGGGTCATTAGAAAAACTGGAAAGATAAAGAAGTGTGAATTAACTCTTACTTAACAGAAAAGTATGGCTTAACAAAATTCACCCACCTTCTCCAATAAAGAGGCAAACGCCGAATAGTTAATTCAAATTCAAGCTAAAAATAGCAATGGATAATTTATGCGTGGATATTTTTCAGCCATGGATCCTACCGAATAGCTTCAGTGTTGAGTGCTTCGGAGACAATGCCAGAGATTCCATATGTAGGGCAAAAAGCACAGAGAGGAAAAAATAACCAGGGATATCATGTTCCTGGTGCATTATCTTTGAAGGTCCCAAAATAATTCTTTTTATGGTAGAATATCCATTTTAAAATGACTCAAGTTGGGGGTAGGCAGCACTCCACCAGCAGATGTAGGTCACCCATATATAGACAGTGAACCCAACACCTTTGTGTCCTTTTCTTTTGTCTGTAAATGAGACTGAGCCAGGTGACCTTGGAGGGGCTTTTGCCTGTGTTCTGTGACAGTATCACAACATGAGACCTATATCTAAAACAGTGGTTCTTAACCTTCCTAATGCTGTGATCCCTTCATATTCTTCCTCCTGTTGTAGTGACTGCCCCACAACCATGCAATTCTATTTGTTGTTACTTTATAACCGTAATTTTGATACTATTATGAATTGTAACGTCAATATCTGAGATGCTGATGATGGTCTTAGGTAACCTCTTTGAAAGGGTTGTTTGACACCTCTTCCCACCAAAAAAGGAATCAAAACCCACAAGTTGAAAAAAGTTGGTCTAGAAGCAGAGATATCTTCCTTCCCTCCCTCCTTCCCTCCCTCCCTCCCTTCCTTCTCTCTCTGTGTCTCTCTGTCTCTCTCTCTGTCTCTTCCTCCCACTCTCTGAATGCTTTTCTTCTGTTCCGGATTACAGCAAAGAATTACAAATTAAAAGAAGTGTGTTCATGTGTGTCTTTGAAATATGATTCTACTATGTAGCTCACCCTGGTCTCAAACTCATGATTCGACTGTCTCTGCCTCCAGAGTATTATAACTACAGATATATGCTGTCTCACTGGGATTGGGTTATACCTCTGAGGGAAGGATTAGTTTTTAAGAATACACTAAATGGTTCAGTTCAAGGGAAGAGTTTTGCTTAATCCCTACCATAAGAACTAAGGTGACATGCTGCTGTCTTTGGGGTCAGACCCCGACTCTTCACTTCTTTTCTCCCTCCAGACCTAAATCTACACCCCCTGCTTTAGAAGCTTGGCTGTTAATACCCTCCATTCCACACTCAGACTCTGTCCCCACCCCCCTCACCAAAACACCAAAACCAACTAACCAACCAACCAATCAACCAAAACCAAAAAAAATTCCTTAATGGAATAAGTGTCTAAAAACAAGACCAATTTGATACTGTCTAGGAAAAGAATTTTCAAGTGCTAGTTGAACAACACAAATAGTTTTGAGACGTTAATTACACATGGTCCTGAGCATATAAAATTGTAAAGAATGGCAGCAGGTGGGCGACAGACACAGAAAAACTGAAAGTTCAAGTCCAGCCTGGACTATGTAGAAAAATACTGTCTCTAAACAGACAGACAGACAGACAGACAGGCAGGCAGGCAGGCAGGCAGAATCTGGTAAGGTGGCTTAGTGAAGAAAGGTAGCTGCAGAGTTAACCTAATGACTTAAGTTCCATTCTCACAACCCTCATAAAAGTGGCCAGAAGGAATTGATTGTACAAAGTTGTTCTCTGAGCTCCACATGTGAGCTGGGGGAGGTATATCCCCCCAATAAGGCACCCCAATAATACACAATAAATAAAATAAAATTTAAAATACATAGTAGGACCAGAAAGAGGGTTTGGTGGGTGGAGGCATCTCCCATCAAGTCTTTCAGCCTAAGTTCAGTGTGGCCCCAGATGGTGGAAGAAGAAAACAACTCCAGTAAGCTGTCCACAGACCTTCAAATGTATGTATGAGAGACACATGGGTGCATGCATGCATGCATGCATGTGCACACACACACACACACACACACACACACACACACATACGCTTGTGCACACACTCAAACAAAACAAACACACAAAATGAATTAAGTAAATGACACTGGGAGAAAGCTAGCCTTCTTGACTTGCCTCCTCAGGGAACTCAGCTGCACTTCTGAGTAATTTAAAAATGGATTGCTCTAAGAGAGGGGAATTATGGGAGACATAAACATCAAGGGAAACTGTCTTCCCCGTAGATATTACAAATGAGGGGTAAACGGAAATAAGAAAGCTTACACCTGCTCCTAAGACAGCTCTCTGTTTTTGATCTTTCATGTTCCCAGTCATAAGCATGGAGGCACTAGGATCTTGGCCAAGCTGGAGGGTAGGGAATGTGGAGTAAAAGGAAAAGAAAGTGGAATAGGAAACCAGAGGATGAGTCATAGAGAACGGTATCTTTACCAGAACCAGAGCCAAATAAAAGATGGATGAACAGAAGTGTCCAGCATCACAGTAAGTGGCCAACACTCAAAGAACCAATTCTCCCCCAGTACACAAAAAATAAAGACATTTTCACCACTCTGAAAACAGAACCAAAAAGCACATTAGTGCCATTAATGTTGACTTTACTGCTTGCTGTTTAACCTTCAAACATGTGTGTGTGTGTGTGTGTGTTGTACATGTGTTTTTGTGTGAGTATGACAGCCAGAGGTAGATGTCACTTATTTTCTGCTTTGGTTTTTGAGACAAAGTCTGTCACTGACCTGGTAGCTCACTGCTTCAGTTAGACACGCCACTGTAACCATGAAGTTTAATAAGTATGGCTTAGAGTCAAACACACCATGAATTTTGTTTGTCTCCCTGAGTTCTTTAGTGGGACAGGGTATCCTTTCCTTGTCTACTGATTGAGAACTGCCATGTGGTTCCTGAGGCGGTACCTGGGTGTAAGGCCAGCAGCTGGAAGGTAGAGGCAGGAAGACTAGCACAGGCCGCATAGCTAGATCCTGTCTCAAGTAGGTTGTTGACATTTCTGGTCACAGGAAACAACAAATATTCAGTTCTCTAAACAGTCCTTCCTCTTCCTCCTCCTCCTCTTTCTCTTCCTCCTCCTTCTTCTCCTCCTTCTCCTCTTCCTCCTCCTCCTTCTGTTCCTCCTCTTCCTCCTCCTCCTTCTTCTCCTCCTTCTCCTCTTCCTCCTCCTCCTTCTGTTCCTCCTCTTCCTCCTCCTCCTCCTCCTCCTCCTCTTCATCATTAATAGAGAACATGTAGTGAGAAGGCCAGTTGTGGTCAGTGTCCCTTCCTCTTGTGCCTCTAGTTTCTTTGCTCATAGAAGTTTCACTCCTTTGGCCAGAGCCTGATAGTGACAGAGTCAGAGGAGCGAGTTTTGGAGCTGGAGTTCACAGCCCAGCTTTGTTCATAGTGATCATCCAGAAAAGTTGCCCTGCCCCCATTTGAGTGAGTTATGAGCTGTAGGAGCAGTTCCCAGACTGACTTTGTACTTCTTACACAATGACATATACCACTATCCAATTCTGGGGTAGTCCTTGCCTTTTCTGATATACTTAAAGGATTCGTCTTAGAGTAAGTTCTTCGTAAGAGACAGTTAGGGATGGGGAGATGGCTCAGTGGCTTGCCATGAAATGACAGAAACCTGAGTTCAAATCCCCAGAGACCACATAAAAACCGGACCTACTGGGTAAGGATCTATAATCCCATGCCTACCAAAGGGAGGTGGGGAGTGAAGCAGAAGAATCCCTGGATCCTCTCAGGTCAGCTAGCCTGTAATATAAAATGGAGAACAATACAGAGATTCTGCCTCACACATAATACACACACACACACACACACACTAACTAAATAAAAGAACAGAAAGAAAGCTGGCTCTGGGGAATGTAGGTCCCCAGTTGGTATAAAGTTTGACAAGGTTGCACAAAGTCCTAGATTTGAACCCTAGCACCTTATTAAAAAGAAAGCACCAGGCATGGGGGGGGGGGTGTACGCCTCTAATCTTAACACAGGTGAAGGGAGGAGATTCATTGACTCATTGAGTTCATACGCTAGCCTGAGGCATACAAGACCATGGAGAGAGAGAGAGAAAAAGAGAGAGAGAGAGAGAGAGAGAGAGAGAGAGAGAGAGAGAGAGA
>NW_021604604.1:9957083-9964992 GCF_004785775.1 Grammomys surdaster | reverse complement strand
TGTATTTAAATCTCCAGTTGCCCTCCCTCCTCATTGGCGTTTCTGCTCCAGCATGGCCTCTCCCACATGGAGGTACCAGTGTCCCACTTTGAATGGTGCCTCCTCATTTTTTTTCTCTCACCCGAGGATCTTTCTCAAAAGCCCTGGCTTTAAGTCTCACCTGGAAGTTCTCAGACAGCTCTAAGACTATAAATGTCCTGGAACCCCGAGTAGGGGCAGTGAGGGGATGAAAGAAGGATAAACACACAGACACATGTAAAGGAAATCTGAGGTCCACCTCCTATTACCAGCACCCTGGAACCTCCCTGTATTTTTTTTTTTTTTTTTTTTAGACACAGCAAGGGGAAGAGTTAGCTAGCCTTTGCAGTAGGTCTCTGTAGGCATCTAGTCTCCGGCTGTAACCATCCTGGAGGACTCGGCTGCATTTGCTGGTCTTTGCACACACTGGTCATTCACTACACTGGCGCTCCCCAGAAAAGCATTGCCGTCCTTCTTGAATCTCACCTCAGTGAGACTGTAACCTCATTAGCAGAGCCAAGACAGATAAGCCTCCCTGGTATGGGAAGGAGGTAAGGGAAGGAGGTGTGGGAAGGAGTTATGGGAAGGAGCTAGCTTTGTGTTTCAGAAACTTCATTTGTAAGATGGTTCCAGTACTTCCCTCAGAGGCAAAAGTTCAAGCAGTAGTAGCTAGTTACTAGGGCCAGTGTGAAGCTCCACACCCAGAAATGAGGGAATTGAAACAGGGAATTTTACTGACAGAATGTTCTACTCAGACCCGTCTTATGTAACTTAAAAACTCTATATTGCGACAATAATTGGACCCACTGTGGAATAATCACCCTGTTACCATCTTGCTTATCAGCATGCTAAGAGTGTGATTAATAACAAACACTTGGTGACATGATTCTATCCATCTTGAAACCAATGGGTGACTGTGTTAAAGGAAGCAGATAAGAGAATAAGGGGACTTGTGAATAATTTCACAGGATGTGGTGAATTCATGTACCAGAAACTTCTGGCATCCTTAATTCCCTGGGCAAGTCTCTGTTCCAGGTCTCAGAGGACAGAGGCATGAAAAATTTCACGAAATAGCATTTTCCTAATTATCTCAAAGGTTTTTCTCAGTGAGAAAATGAGAAGAAAACAATTATTAATCTGTTTCCTGAAAAATGGAAAGATCTGATTCACAAAGTATACACTGTCATCACACAGCTGATGTCCCCAAGGATAACTTTTATATAAAATTAATTCAGTTAAAATAATTAACACTCAGATGGAAATGATGAGATGTTCTATGGAGGTTGATTCCCTTAAACTTCTAGCACACCTAGCTAGAGTCATAAGCATAAGGAATAGCTAAAGAATTCAGCTTGGGCATTTGCTACAGAGTTCTTCCAGCCAGGAAGATTGACAGACAGCTTCACCCTGCCCTTGGTTCCAATAGATTCCTCCTTACTTTTCTCAGAACAATCTCTGACTTGACTTATGAGATCTGAGACCCTCTTGTCCTTGGAAGTAGCTGGTTCTCCAGTCACTAGGTACTACCTCACCTGTCATCTATTGATGCCTAGATTATTCATACGGGGTCAGGTCTCAGCAGAAAAGATAGCTACCTCTACAGTGGAGAGCTGCGGCTGACATTCCCGAGTGTCTAAGCCAGGGTAGTTGGTTGTATGTTTACTCTGTTCTTTGGGCTCATATTATTACTGAAGAATAAAGCAATCAAATTATCAACTCACAAATGGACTGGTTCCTATATAAACATATAGATGTCCCTGAGAAGTGTATATAAAAGGTTTCACAGAGGTTGAGTTAGCTAAGACAAAGAAAGACTTTAAAAATAAAATTTAAAATGACAAATTAATTTAAAAGTTCATTTTCTAGTTGATGAAAGTTTCTTAGATTAATCCAATTTAGTAGAATTTATTGGAACAAAATATAAGAAAATAACTTTTTTTTCTTACAAGAGCTTGAATTAGGCAACTCCCAGAGTTAGAGCAGGTTCTCAGAACTTGAAGCATCAGGATCATGTGACATGGCAGGGACACGGATGTGGGGTTGAGAAAGCAACTGGATTGGCTACAGCCTAATCAGTCAACCAGGTGGTTAAAGTTTGTGGTGCTCAGTTGTTATAGATTGTGTACTTGGCCATATGGCATTCCGCTAGCCACATTCGGTAACTGTGATTCAATGCTCTGAGTTTTCTGTTGGGATCATTATATATCTTAAGGTCTCCTAATCTGTATCTATATCTATCTATCTATCTATCTATCTATCTATCTATCTATCTATCTATCTATAGTGTGTGTGTGTGTGTGTGTGTGTGTGTGTGTGTGCATACAGAGTTCTGGCTGTCCTGGAACTCACTATGTAGACCAGGCTGCCCTCAAACTCCCAGAGATCCACCCGTCTCTGCCTCCCAAAAGCTGAGCCTAATTGGCTTATACAGAAAAACAAACAAACAAACAAACAAACAAACAACAACAACAGGAACAAAAAACATTTAAACATGTTTTATAGACAATTTCTGTACCGTAGCTTTAATGAAAAATCTACATTTCCATTTTCTTCTAAAGCTATGCTCAATAGTCATAAAATTTATCATTTGTACGAACTCTCTCTGTAGCTAGTGTGTAGAAATACCTAGGTGAGTGAAGACAGTTCTCTAGCTCTGCTAATTGAGTGGAGGATGAGTTAAAGGCAGCAGGATAAGAATCTGTTGTCTTGGCCACAGTGCCCGGCGCTGATCCTGTGTCGCAGGACTCCATATCCAAAAACTGTTGGGAGAATGCTGGTCTTCCAGTAGTGCTGGCACACCTGTGAGCACAGGTAACACCACCACTTCTGCTCAAATTCCTGGACAAAGAGGGACCAGCCCAGAATCATCAGGACACAGGAACCAAGGAAAAGCCAGGGACAGAATCCTTTAGGTTTCCGTCTGTGATCAGGAGCTGACTCTGTGACACAGCTCTCTGTACCCAAATTCATCCTAGAGAGAACTTGTCTCCCAGGAGTACTGACACACAGGCTTGCAGGAGGGACAAGCCACAGTCAGAGACAGAAAGAACAGCTAACACCAGAGATATCCAGATGGCGAGAGGCAAGGGCAAGAAAATAAGCAATAGAAACCAAGGCTACTTGGCATCATCAGAACCCAGTTCCCCCACCATAGTGAACCTTGGATACCCCATCACACCAGAAAACAAAGACTCTTATTTAAAGTCACACCTTATGATAATGATAGAGGATTTTAAGAAGGACATGAATAACTCCCTTAAAGAAATAGAGAACACAGGTAAACAGGTAGAAGCCCTTAAAAAGGAAATACAAAAATCCCCTAAAAAATTATAGGAAAATACAACCAAACAGATGAAGGAATTGAACAAAACTATCCAGAATCTAAAAATAGAAATATAAACAATAAAGAAATCACAAAGGGAGACAACCATCGAGATAGAAAACCTAGGAAAGAGATCAGGAGTCATAGACGCAAGCATCACCAACAGAATACAAGAGATAGAAGAGAGAATCTCAGGTGCAGAAGATACCATAGAAAATATTGACACAGCTGTCAAAGAAAATGCAAAATGCAAAAAGCTCCTAGCCAAAACATCCAGAAAATCCAGGACACAATGAGGAAACCAAACCTAAGGATAATAGGTATAGAAAAGACCAAAGATTCCCAACTTAAAGAGCCAGTAAATATCTTCAACAAAACTATAGAGGAAAACTTTCCTAACCTAAAGAATGAGATGCTCATAAACATACAAGAAGCCTACAAAACTCCAAATAGACTAGACCAGAAAAGAAATTCCTCCTGACACGTGATAGTCAAAACACCAAACGCATACAACAACCAAAAAAAGAATATTAAAAGCAGTAAGGGGAAAAGGTCAAGTAACATATAAAGGCAGACCTATCAGAATTACACCAGACTTCTCACCAGAGACTATAAAAGCTAGAAGATCCTGCACAGATGTCATACAGACCCTAAAAGAACACAAATGCCATCCCATGCTACTATACCCAGGAAAACTCTCAATAACCATAGATGAAGAAACCAAGCTATTCCATGACAAAACCAAATTTACACAATATCTTTCCACAAATCCAGTCCTACAAGGATAATATATGGAAAACTCCAACACAAGGAGGGAAACAACCTAGAAAAAGCAAGAAAGTAATCTTCTTCCAACAAACCTAAAAGAAGATAGCCACACAAACATAATTTCGTCTCTAACAACAAAAATAACAGGAAGCAACAATCATTTTTCCTTAATATCTCTTAACATCGATGGACTTAATTCTCCAACAAAAAGACATAGACTAATGGACTGGATACATAAACAGGACCCAGCATTCTGCTCCATACAGGAAACGCATGCACCTCAGTGACAAAGACAGACACTACATCAGAGTAATGAGCTGGAAAACAATTTTCCAAGCAAATGATCCCAAGAAAGAAGGTGGAATAGCCATTCTAATATCAAATAAAATCAACTTTCAACCAAAAGTTATCAAAAAAGATAAGGAAGGATACTTCATACTCATCAAAGGAAAAATCTAACAAGAATAATTCTCAATTCTGAACATCCATGCTCCAAATGCAAGGGCACTTACATTCATAAAAGAAATTTTACTAAAGATCAAAGCACACATTGCACTGCACACAATAATAGTGGGAGACTTCAACACCCTACTCTCATCAGTGGACAGATCATGGAAACAGAAACTAAACAGAGACACAATAAAACTATCAGAAGTGATGGACCAAATGGCCTTAACAGATATCTATAGAACATTTCATCCTAAAACAAAAGAATATACCTTCTTCTTAGCACCTTCTCCAAAGTTAACCATATAATCGGTTACAAAACAGGCCTCAACAGATACAAGAAGATTGAAATAATCCCATGCATCCTGTCAGATCATCGTGGACTAAGGCTGGCCTTCAATAATAACAAAAACAACAGAAAGCCCAAACACACATGGAAGCTGAACTTTACTCAAAGATAACTTGGTCAAGGAAGAAATAAAGAAAGACATTAAAGATTTTTTAGAATTTAATGAAAACGAAGGCACAACATACCCAAATTTATGGGACACAATGAAAGCAGCACTGAGAGGAAAACTCATAACTTTGCCTCCAAAAAGGAACTGGAGAGAGCATACACTAGCAGCTTAACAGCACACTGGAAAACTCTAGAACAAAAAGAAGCAAATACACCCAAGAGGAGTAGAGGCAGGAAATAAACTCAGGGCTGAAATCAACCAAGTAGAAACAAAATGAACTATACAAAGAATCAACAAAACCAGGAGTTTGTTCTTTGAGAAAATCTTTCCTTCCTTCCTCCCTCCCTCCCCCCTCCCTCCCTTACTCCCTCCCTGCCTCCCTCCCTGCCTCCCTCTCTCCCTCCCTTCTTTTATTCCTTCCTTCTTTCCTTCCTTCCTTTCTTTCTTTTGTTCTTTCTTTCTTTTTAAAATCAAATATAGTCTAACAGGGTCAAACTGAGAAAGGGAGCTTCAGACTGAAAATGTCTCCATCAGACTGTCTAGTAGGCAGAAGATCATTGAGTATTTTCTTGACTGATGATTTACTATTGCAGATGCCATCTCTGAACAGCTGGAATAAGAAATCAGTCTGCACAAGATAGTAATTCTATTCCTTCATGACTTTTTCTTCAGTGCCTGCCTCCAAGTTCATGTTTGATTTCTTGTCCTGACTACCATTCATAATGTGCTGTAAGGTATAAGATGAAATAAACTCTTTCCTCCCCCCACCCACAAAAAAGAATCTGTTGTCATGGTGGGTAAGAGATGGCGTAACTGGGCAGTGCAAATTATATAGGCCATACCACAAGAATTGCATCTACTCCCATAGGGGTCCAATGCAACTCTCTGGAGAGCACATGCTGCAGTTTATTAACCTTGGGAAGCATCGGCATGTCTCCATGCCTGCATTCTACCATGTTTTGCTAAATGGGATGCCAAGAGATGCCCCATTTTCACTGGTTTATTTGTAGAGTTGAACTCGAGGGACTGAGCCATCAGGTACTGAGGTCTGTGAAAATGACCACGAAGAAAAACATCATGCTCAAAAGACTACACTAGTGTGGGGTTTAATTCCAGTCACTTTACTTCAGCTGATGGAAGGCATCTATAGCCAATAATGTATAAATGCCGGAAGTCACTACTTAAGTTATATGTAGCCAAGTGTCTGGTTGGTGGACAAGGCTGCAGCCAATTAAGTTGCTTTCTTTATTTCTAATGTTCATGTGTGTTGTGTTTCGTGTGTGTATGTTTACGCATTCGAGTATGCATCTGCATGCGTGTGTGTACACAATCTGGAAATGGACGTGGGGTGAGCTGCTCTATCACTCTTGGCCATATTCTTCTAAGATAACGCCTCTTACTGAACCTGGAGCTAATCTGGACAACAAATACCAGCCATCTCTCTACCCAACTTCTCCAGCACCTGCATAATGTGTTTGAGGCTACCTCCAGCTTTTTATGTAGGTGCTGGGGATTTGAACCTAGGTCCTAATACTTCTTCAGCAGCATTCTTTAAAAATGAGTCATCAGTTCACTCCAATAAAGTGTTTTCTATGCCTCCTGGGCATGTCCAACTCAAAACAGTAGTTATGCATGTGGTAAAGATAGTTGTGAATGTAGCTCAATACAAAAATCATCCACTTAAAACATTGAGTCTCTCTCTCTCTCTCTCTCTCTCTCTCTCTCTCTCTCTCTCTCTGATTTTCATTTGTAACTTGATTTCAGGGTTCTGGAGCATTACTTTTATAAACAACTGTGTCATTCTACAGTGTCAAGGGGCTGGATTTAGACAAAATAAAAAAGAAACTGAACAGAAATAAATACCTGCTCCTCGGTGTTTTCCTTTCCTGGTGAAATGGCTCCAGAGGAGGCTCAGGTAGATCAGCCCAGTTGTGAGCAATCCTCTTACTTCCCTGATCTATGAGACTTTGTCATTTTAGAGACCCAGAAGCAGGGGTCCTTGAAGTCCCTGATTGCAACTGTCTTCCAAGATTGTCATGTCCTGCTGTACAATCAGTTCTTTGTGATCCTCTCTCCCATGAGCCTGAGGGGAAAGCCTTTGAAATCACCTGTAGTTGGGCCTGAAAAAACCACCACACGGAGGTCCTTAACCAAGAGCAGGACTTCAGCTTACTGTGTTGGCTAGCAGAACATTTTACTTCTGGGCTGTATTAGTAAGTACTACTGTCAAATGAATATGCATGAACTGTGCATGGGATATTATTGGAAAATAGGGTGGTGGCTTAATGAATAGAAGGGCTGGGGTAGATATTAAAACAACGGAGATGATGATCACTAGAACCAGGATCTTATACACTGCCAGGACCGTCCTCTCGCACTTCTCGCAGTGTGCAGGCTCAAACTTCCTTACTGTGCTCTACCTTACACAACGTGAGGATTCGCCTGGAAGGTTATTGGGTTGGATAAAGAAACTAGTGCGACCGTTAATTTCAGTTTCCGATATTATAGTGCTACATAAGCTTACTGATCCCCGTTCTAGTTTTGAAGAAACTAACAATTCCAATTGGCTGCCCTTTGACCCATCAAGTTGGCCAGAGTGGCATATTCACAACATAGCTGTTGGGGTCTGACTTTGTTTGCTGGGTATAGCTTATAGGAAGGATTCTAGAGGAAGGAATAGCAAATGTCTCTTTAAGCACAGGAGAAGACATGTCATTTGGTACTCTGTCTAAGAATGTAAGGGAATAGGGATTACTGAGAGGATTTAGTGAGTATTTTTTCACTGAAGTTGCCAACCAACTTGTTTTACTATTTGAAGACAGGTCAGTAACTTAGTGTTTAAATGTGTTTTTTAAATTTATATACTAGATAATATGGTTTTTAAATATAATAATTA
>NW_021604604.1:9947249-9957073 GCF_004785775.1 Grammomys surdaster | reverse complement strand
AGACAAGGGTTTGTGTAGCCCAAGACTGACCTCCAACTCACTTAAACTTGGAATCTTTTGTCTTCACCTCCCAGGTGCTGGGATTCCAGACATGCACCACCATACTCAGTTTGTGCGATGCTAGGGATCAAATTCAGGCCTTTCTGCCCACTAGGCAAGCAATGTGCCTACATCCCCAGCCCTCAGCTAGTGTTTCCCATGAGCTCATGAGTACATTATCATTTCTCTGTGTCCCATCTTCCCTTATCTTGTGTGTACTTACCTTTATACCCACCGAGCGACTCTCAGGTGAGAAGTTTCAGATTTTAGATTTTCACCTTCAGTGTGCTAAAAATTGGGATGACCAGATTATTCTTTCAACAGATGTTTCTGGAAGTATCTACCTGTTTACTAATTTTCCAATAACAAGACTTCCTGATGATTCAGAATGGATTCAGTTAACCCAATAAACTTTAAAACAACCACGTGGAGAACTGAAGCCCATGCCCTCCACTTGGGATATGTACCTGCTACCCGTCTCCTGATGACAGTCATGTTCCTCTGGCCTCAGTCTGATTCCTCTAATGTACTAGGGAAAAAATACAAGCCCTACACCTCTTGGGCTTTATTTAATGACATAATTTTTTGAGAATAAAGAGCTCAAACATTAGCCACCAGCAACAGCGGCACCATGTTATATTACTTCTATTGACATACTAGACAACAACCATAGTTTAAAGTTTAATCTACTGCAGTGGTTCTCAACCTATGGGTCGTAACTTCAAAGGCAAACATCTTATCTTCAAAATTATTTACATTATGATTCACAATAGCAGCAGAAATTACAGTTATAAAGTAGCAACAAAATAATGTTATGGTTGAGGGGCCACCACAATATGATGAACTATATGAAAGGCTGAGAACCACTGTTCTACAGGAAAACTGATGCCCATATAAGAACACTTTGTAGCTCTCTATTATAGCCTTGGATATTTATTTCTTCATGAAAAAATTACAATAATTATTCAAGGGAGCTAGGGGCTCTCTGGGCTGAAGATGAAGCATTGCTGAAGAGTGTCCATCTAGCATGCACAAGGCTCCAGCATGAGAAGAAACCTCAAATCAAGCATAATAACCCTGCCAAATGAAAGCCCCAAACAAGACTCTCAAGGATCTCTCTAACCCAGAACCACATTTTGTCTGTGTTGCCACTTCCAAAGCTCAATTTCCAGCGTGCTTTCTCTCTTCAGCAAAGAAAAAAAAAAAAGGTGAATTTCTCCTTGAAAAAGACCTAGCTTTCTCTCACTTTTATATTTCTCTCACTTTGCCTCTTGGAGTGGGAAAAATATAGCTGGTTTCAGGTGCACGTTGAGCCAATGAGTTTTTCCAAGTTGCAATTCCATGTCTGACTCCACCGTTCCTCTGTGGTGTGTCTGCTGTTACCCAGCATGCAAATTCCACTACTAGCCATTTTATCTTGTTGTAGTTTGCTTTTCTACCTTCCACTTTTAAAAAGACTCATGTCATAGAGCTCTAGAACATATCACTGTGGAGCAGATGTCAAGATGAGTCTCTCGGGATCACTTAGGACATTCAGCAAACCATTTCTGTGCTTCTGGAAGGAATTTATAATTATGTTAGATGCTGTAGCAAGAATGTTAACTTTCTGAGAAACAGTACACAGAGAGAGGGGAAGAGGGAGAGAGAAGAAGAGGGGGAGGGGAGAGGGAAAGAGAGAGAGAGAGAGAGAGAGAGAGAGAGAGAGAGAGAGAGAGAGATTGGAGAGAACTATATACATTGATGATACGATATGCAATATGAAAGGTCCTTTCCCTGCTTGGACTCTCACAGAGCTCACTCTTAGGAAGTAGTATTAGGAGTTGTCCACATCCCTGGAGTTTATCTCTGGAAGGCAGCTGGGTGGGCTAGGGAGAATCTCTGTGGGTGAAGCATCCTCATTTCTGCTCAGATGCTAGGACATTGTAGTTTGGGTAATAAACGGCATGTCAGTGTGTTTGGATATAGAAGTAAAGAACATTACCTGCCTGAGTCATAAACAGCACCATTGTGAGAATCCAAGCAAGGTTGTTTTAGTTAGGGTTTCACTGCTGTGAACAGATACCATGACCAAGGCAAGTCTTATAAAAGACAACATTTACTTGGGGGCTGGCTTACAGGTTCAGAGGTTCAGTGTATTTTCATCAGGGTGGGAGCATGGCATTGTTCAGGCAGGCATGGGGCTGGAGGAGCTGAGCGTTCAACATTTTCATCTGAAGGCTGCTAGGAGAAGACTGACTTTCAGGCAGCTAGGATGAGGGTCTTAAAGTCCATCTCCACAGTGACACACCTACTCCAACAAGGCCACACCTCCTAATATTGTCACTCCCTGGGCCAAGCATATACAAACCATCACAAAGGTAGAGGTGGAAAAGCACTAGTTCTCTTGCTTTACTTCTTGACTGTAACAAGGCCTCTCTATAGAAATGGAACCAATAGAAGATACACACACACACACACACACATATGTATATATTATATATGTGTGTGTATTTGTATATATATGTAATATTTGTATGCATGTTATACATAATTGCATGTTATATACTAATAAGGTATGTATACATATGAGTTTTGTGTCTCTGGTACTTATAATCTAGAAATCTGGAATGCTGGTCATATAACTCAGTTTCAGCTCGAAGGCATGGTCATCAAGAGAATGGATGATAAGTTCCTATCCAATGGTGGGACAAGGTGAAAGGAAATTACTCAGACCAAGCCGTGGAACACAAAAGAGGAGCAGGCAATTCCTCTTTCCTCTGTACTTTGTACTGTTCAGGTGGATTGGATGAGGCCCACCACAACGGGGAGGGGTGTATTCTCTCCTCATCCCTGCTGATGTCATCCTGAAACACCCTCGTAGGTATACTTAACCAGGTAGTGTGGGCATCCTTCATCCAACCAAACACACATGAAATTTACTTCTATACTAGCATCCCAGGCCTCCCAATGCCCTTAACAATGAAGTCCTGTCCTTTGCAATCATAAGGTAGTTAGCACTGCAAACTTTTACTTAGTAAAGGTTTTCTTTGTTTTCACTTATGTGTGTATGTATGTATGTATGTATGTATGTATGTATGTATGTATATGTGGATGCCAGGGAGCTGGAGTTACTGTGGGTGAGAGGCCCAACGAGGATGACATGGGTGCTGGGAACGGGACTCTTGTCCTCCCCAGGAGCTGCAGGCTCTCCTACCGACTGAGCCTTTCCTGGGCCCCTGTAAGTCCTTTTGAAGTATTTACAGCAGATTTCCTCTTTGTGATGATTTGCATTCTGTGGTTTCAGCAACCCCATCTTTAACCACAGTCAGAACATATTAGAAAGAAAATTGTAGAAATAAGTGTCTTGGAAGTTTCAGATTATAACTTTTCCAGAATTGTGCAATTGACATTTTATACCACCACACTCCTTCATGCTCAGGATAGGAATCGTTCCTTTGTCCACTGTATTCAAACTATACATGTTGACCACCTATTAGTTACTTACAAACTGTCTTTTTTAAAGATTGAATGCACATAGTTTAGCAATTTTCACATTTTACTGTTAAAAAAAACATTGATTGCTATCAATTTCCTGCTATGTGTAATTCATAAATCTAGATTTATCATAGGTAAGCATGCTCCACATGGAAGAAAACATTTCAAATATTGAGTTCAATGTTGTCTGTGTTTTCTGGCAGTTTCTGGGAGTATTGGCATGTTTCACCATGGGTGTGTGGACATGCTATGCATCTAAGGCGTCTAAAGAGGCCACTCTTTCATTGGTCCACTTGCTGAACCTCAAATAACTGGCAAAATACTACTTCGGCAACTGAAGACTATGGAAAGCCACAAGACTAGGAGGATATCCTACTTTTAAAAAATACCATTTTCTTAAACAAGAACACAAAGCTTCAGGTATAACAGAATAAAATCGCCATGGCTCCCAGCAAGAGGATGAGGCAACTATGGGACAGGGAATAAGAGGAATACCACCCGATACTTGTGCATTAGTTTATAGTTTACAAGGGAGCTTCACACTCATTGTTATATGTGAATTCAGCCCACCAGAGATCCGAGGAGAGCAAATATCTCCTACTTTCTGATGAATAGATGATCTCCATCACCTATCTGTCTGCTCAGCAGAAGAAGGATGGCAGCCAAATCTTCTGACTCTAAGCCCAGAGTCCTTTCTACCCTCCTGGACATTGACTAATCAGCATGGCACATAATGCTTGAGATTAATTACTGTGTGTAGACTATGTCCAGGTGCCAGAGGATATAAAAGAACAAGAGATGGACAGGTAGCTTGCAAAGATGGCTGCACACTGGGCTAGGCACCAGGAGATGGGATCAGGTCCTCATGTACTCACTCACTGCCAGCACGTTCCCTCTTAGTTTCTTCCCACATGAGAGCATCATGGACCTTTCATGTTCCAAATAAATAGGCTCTGCAACCCCTGTTCACCCTGTCTGTGTACAAATGTCTTCTCGCAAGAGTGGTCAAGCACCTTTTGGGCACCAGAACATCCAATAAGTCACAATCACTGTGAAGGACAGAAGCCATTTGGCCAGGTATTTTGTGTGTGTCTATACTCACAACTTTAAAAATAGTTACAAGGAGTCAAGGGGAAAGGCTTGAAACTTCTCGCCTAATACACTCAGCTGGATATGTTGCCATCTGTTTGGCAATAGATCTTCTCCTCTCCACCTGCTTCCTTCTCCTATTCTATGGACCACAACAGCCTACATGCCATTCCAACAGTTTTCCATGATGTCAAAGCTTGTTATAAAAGTCCCAAAAACATGGCACTGGAGATATGAGAAAGGAGCCTAAGGCATCAACATGAGGACCCAAGTTGGGATTTTTAACATACATACAAGGTTGTGTGTGGTAGAGAGTGCATCTAATCCCAGGGCCAAGAGACAGAGACAGGCAGATCCCTGGCGATCATTGGCCAGACAGTCTAGCCAAAGCCATGAACTTCAAGTTCAATGGGAGACATTGTCACAAAAAAATACAGAAAGAGATCAAGGAAGGTGGCCAGCATTGACCTCTGGTTTCTGCATGCATGTGTGGATCCATATGCACATACCCACACTAACAAGTATATATACAGCATGCATGTGCATGTGCGCATGCACGTGCACACACACACACACACACACACACACACACACACACACACAGAGAGAGAGAGAGAGAGAGAGAGAGAGAGAGAGAGAGAGAGAGCTGGGAGTGAGAGAGTAGAGAGTGAAAGAGAGTTAGGGAGAGAGAGAGATAAGTGTGTGTGTGTGTGTGTGTGTGTGTGAGAGAGAGAGAGAGAGAGAGAGAGAGAGAGAGAGAGAGAGCAATTTAAGAAATGGTGGATTGTGATCTCTAACCTCTAACTTTACTTGCTTTCCTTCGTGTGGTAGTTGATGGAACCCAGGGGTGCTTAGGTGATGGAAAACACTCTGAGGTGTATAAAAAGAGGATATATCTTTACAAATGGCGAGGGAGACGCCTCTTGAATATGGGTAGCACCATCCCATAGGCTGAGGCTCAATTTTTTGAGTGCTTTGCTTTAAGTGTTATGCATTTATTTGCTGTTGAAATTTTTAATCTCAGTCTAGGGTTTCTGCCCTGCCTTTGATCATTCAGTTCCATGATAAAAGACACACAACTTTTATTATTTACAGTAAGCCTTAAACATCACAAGACCTGGGCAGATATCTATCCTCTATGCTATTGGAATCTGCTTTCCTATCGATAACCCTGAGTTATTACTTACTATGCTTCATCTGGGCTGCTCTTAACTCCCCAGGACCATATTTTCATGGTTTACCTAACTCATGTCAACTGTCTTTTCCTCCTCCACCTTCTCAAGCTTTTTCTCGACTCCAAGCCTGGGAATTCTAAACCCCACCTATGTTTCTTCTGCCCAGCTATTATCTGTTGGTATCTTTATTTACCAATCAGAAATAACTTGGGGGCAAGGTCACATAACGTCACTTGGGTCTACATGCAGACTCCAGGTCTTGGGGGCCACACTTAGCATTATAATACACAGCAAGACCAAACCTCAACATTTATTTTTGCTGATTTTACTGAATGGGTCTCTGTCACTCACATGATGTTGTCTATCATCTGCCATGGTCTAAGATAGTTCTTTCATGGTATCCTCCCATATCATGCAGCAGGACCCGCATCTAGAGAGGACATTAGTTTTTCTTCAGTGCTCACTGCCCACTTTGGACCCTGAGTTACTGTTAAATCCTGATGAGTGGCTTCACCTACATTTCCTCATTTTAAAGGCTTCTTTATGAAACTTCAAAAGGTAGAAAGAAAAAATTTGTGTGTGTGTGTGTGTTCATGAGTATGTGCAGGTGTGTGTACATGTGCATGTGCAGACAAGAGATCAACCTTGGGCACTGTTTACCTTGTTTTTTGTAAGATAAGGCTTCATATCTTGGAGGTTGTTGATTAGGCTAGGCTGACTGGCCAGATAGACTCAGGGATCTGCCTGTTTCTGCCTCTCCAGAACTAGGATCACACACATGTGGTACCATATCTGGCTTGTTACATAGATACTGGGGATTGAACTCAGATCCACAAGATTGCATAGCAAGTTCTTTACTGACTTAAGTCAGCTGTTACCAGCATTAAAAAACCTTAACCTTAAGGAAATACATGTTTCCATGAGCAACACACTCAGGGAAACCCACAAAATGCCAGGAGGACTCATGTCTGCACAGTAGGTTTTGGTGACTGAATTATATAACCAAATAACTGAATGTATAAGCAAAGTATACACCCTTTAGATATTAGTGGAAAAAAACTTGGAAAAGCAGAGGAATAGTTTGTAGTTTAACTCATTATTGTACAAACACTGATTTCTTGGTTTTATTTGTGTGTAGTGTATGTGTAGTACATGCTCATGTGTGTATATGTGAGATATGCGTGCATACATGTGTGTACATCTGTGGAGACCAGAGGCCAACTCTGGGTATCTTTGACTCTCACTGCCTTATATTTTTTACTTTATGTATATAAGTATTTTGCCTACAAGAATGTATGTGTACCACGTGCACACAGTCCCTCCCAATACAGTAGCAAGCATCTGTGACTATAGCACTCCTACAGTGGGCCATGAAAGATGGGAGGCAGAGACAGGAGACTGCCCTGAAGCGTGCAGACCAGCTGGCTGGGAATATGCATGTAGTAACAGAAACAAGACAGATCCTCCCCCAATAAAGCAGAAGGTAAAAACTGACTCCTGGAAATTCCCGTTGACCTCCACACATCTGCACAAACACACATTATATATACACATACAAACTATGCAAATAACTAAAAAATAACCCCAAAAGCAAGAGGGCACATATTGGGGGAGGGACACTGTTGTTCATTTATTGCTTTCTGTAGCAGGATATTTATTCTGTACATTGTATTTGCAGTGGAGCTTGGTGATTAGGCAGTAGATAAGAAGGTAGAGCTGGGAGAAGAAGAGAGGAAGGGGAGGGGAGAAAGAGAGGAGGGGGAGGAGAAGAAGGAGGCTATCAGCCATGGAGAACCGTGGATGAGTCGAAAGCTGTCCTGGGTAGCAACTTCTATCAAAAGGTTAGATATTGGAACTCTAATTGTGTGGGCATCTTGTTGATTGAGCATTTCTAAATATATAAATCCTTTAGATAATCATTAAGCTTTAAGAGTCTCATTTCTACCAGGTACTTTGAGAATGGCAGATATTGTCTGCGGTTCAGCCGCGCTTTGTGGCTCTGCCAATCCCCCACACTGGCATCTCGTGGGTGCCAGGGCCTGCACATCTAGCTAGCTGGAGCCCTGGTTAGAGCCCTGGTTAGAGCCGAAGATCAGCGGGGACATGGCGGCTGCCCAGGAACAAGCTGGACAGAGCGCCATTTTCTAAATATCACCCCTACAGCTTTCTGTCTCCATTCATTGAGTTAAGAGACACTTAAAATTTCTCTGACTTTGCAGGTTAGCTGTCAGGCACGGATATTATAAGAGTTAATGTTGCAAGTCTACAGTTCAATCATATTAAAATAAACATCATTCATACTTAAAACTCATTCCAAATCTTTTCCTATGGCCAGTTCTTATGGATGGGTCACTGCATGCCTCTGGTTAGAACTGTTTTGTGTGTTTCTGCTTAATGACACCTTATGCACTTCCTATTGTTTGTCTTTCTCCTTTTCATTGGTTCTCTCTGTCTTCCCTTTTTTTCTTGTTCTCTTCCTCCCTCCATTCTTCCTTCCCTCTTTCTCCCTCCTTCTTTCCTTCCAATCCTCTTGCACCTACCTCCTGAATGCTGGGATTACCTTCATGGACCAGCACACTCAGTTTATATCAGTGCTGGGGATGAGTCTAGGGCCCATGTATGTTAGGCAAACACAATTAGTTGAGCTACATCCCTGGCACTGACTCATTAACTTAGCTATCAGTGTAGCCCAGACCTGAGCAAAGGCTCTTTAGCACATGTATTGCTTGTGCTAGGCACATTGCAGCCCTCTCATGCTTAAGAACTCTACATGGGACTTGAGCATTATGTTTGGATGCTATTTGTGACAGCAAAATGGCTGTCAACAAGGCACTGACTTGTTACTCATTGGCAACAGGTGCCTTCACAATTCAGAATTGTATACTCCCCGTGTCTATAGATGATCGAAAGGAGATAGTGCAGCAGGGTGCGGCCACAGTTACGTGTTAATCCAGCATGTATGAGAATGGAGTAGGAAGCCTGCAGATTCCAGACAAGTCTGAGGCTACAGTGAGACCCAGTCTCAAAATGTAACAGAAAAATGCAGTGAGGGCTGGCAAGATGATGCATGGGGTAAAGGTGCCTACCACCAACTGAGCCTCACAACCCAAGTTTAATTCCCAGAACCCATATGGTGGAAGGAGACAATCTACTGACCCCTGTAAGTTGTCCTTTGATCTACATGGGCATACTCTGGTATGCACACCACATCCAATAAACAAATGAATGCAATACAAAATTTAAAACTTCAGAGTAGGCAGATTTGCAGATCTCCGACCCTTGAACAATGTGGATTAGCTATTCTGCTATTACCTATGCTCCATTGCGAGTTTAGTAGTCAAATGATGTAATTGAGACAGCCAACATCTATTCCAAACTTGTGGGTACTAGGGTATCACACTAGCTGCCTGAAATTAGCCACAGTGGAATTTTTACATCACAGGGACAGACAAAGACTACCTGCAGAGGTTTAATCTGTTTATTAAGAGCAATAGAGGACATGCTGATTTTTTTCTGGAGTGATGTTACAGTTACATGTCCAGGCTCATTATGAGATAGTCAACACTGAAGAGCCGAGGGATATTCATCCAGAGTTCTAAAACTGGTTCAGCAAAGATGCCACTCCATGGCAGTGACTAAGAGATGCGCTGACATTCGTCATCTTAATCATTAATTCAAGGAGTGACAATTGTCCATGCCAGACTACCCATGTCAATTGCCACCAAAGGCAGAGTCAACTGTACAAGACCTTACAATAGAGAATTCTGTATTTCATTATTAAGAACATATAAACTTAAATTCCTTCCTAGAGAGCTGGCTCTATTAGCAGTACAACTTCTGTCAGTTGAGCAACTTTTGTTTGTTTTGCCAGCAAGCCCCCACTGAGTTACTTAGGCGTGAAACAAAGAAGAATGCTATATAATCTTCCCTCAGCCTCATTACTCCTGCAGTACTTTCGTTTCCAGGCAGGAACAACACGGACAAGTCAGCCTTCTTCTATTTCCCACCTTACCTGGAAGACAGAACCAGGGCTGTTTCCCAATTCCC